>NC_037683.1:54174166-54474166 GCF_003255815.1 Theropithecus gelada | reverse complement strand
CATGAATTAAGCCACATAGAGGTGAAATTGCTGTCAGATGTTTAGTAGATTTGAGGGTGCAAACTTCATTTACTGTCACAGAAATCAGAAATGCAAAAAAGTCTTTGAGATAAACCAACCTCATACCTTCTACCTTAAAAAGAGAATTCTCTGCCTTCTTCACGGGGCCAAGGATATCAAATGAGCCTACAAAGCCCCATCTCCACCCTCCAGTTAATCAAGTCTGAAAAAATTTCTGGAAGTGAAACAGCTACGGGAGGTTGCACTGTGAATTGTCAAGGCCTTTAGAATTCCTGTGATTTATAGTTGAGAATGAAGCCTTTCCATGCATATTGAAGATGCATGGGATTCTTAATTTATGGCTTAGGAGTTGCAGGCTATAGCAATAAACCTGCTAAGCTACTGAATCACTGCCAAGAGTGACCTTTACAGAGCCTGCAGAGGTCAAGCAGCCTTCTCCCTGTGAGTCAAAGAGTTCTTGGCTAACCCAAGGCTGTTTTGGTTGAAGAAAAGAGAAAACCACTTGAGCCAACAGAAGCAAACATAAGCAACTTGATAAAAGGAAACAAGAGCAGGAAGTGGAGCCCAGTATCATGAAGGAATGGAAATAGAACTAAAAAATCCAGACTGAGAGTATTTGCTCACCCTCTCTGAAGATGCATGGTAGCCACATGTCTTCTCACTAATTCTCCCGTAGACTGACATTCCTGGCTTTGTAATTTGGAATCAAGAGATGTTGATTAGATACTGATGTAGATTAGAATATCCCTGGGAGGACAAATGCTGCCTTACAAGTGTTTTTGCTCATCGGGGCTGTCTGCTGACCCTCTTGTGTTGACCTACAATGTACTTGTCTTTCCTGTCCTTGTCTTACTTAATCTTTCAACTCCCTCCTCTTGGCAGCATCTCTTTCCTCTGCTCATGAACACCACTCTCCACTGGGTTTTCTCTTAACTCTGACTTCTCCTCAAACTCCTTTACCAACAATTCCCCTTTCTCTACTCACCATTAAAAGTGGTGTGCCTCAAAGCTCTGTCCTAGGCCTTTTCTTTCTAAGCTTTAACTCCAGAAGTGCTCTCAGCCACACCCATGACTTCAGCTGCCATTTATACAGCCCAGCCAAGACCTTTTTTCTGAATCCCAGGCCTATATATCCACCTGCTTGCTCCATATACATACCTGGATATATCAGAGGCACCTCAAACCCAGCTCATCCAAACTTCCCACCCTCAGGAACTCCTCCTCCAAGATTCTCAATCTCAGTAAATGGCTCTACTCCCTTGCTCAAGCCGAAAATTTAGGGCTTACCCTTACTCCTCCTGCTCCCTGCTCTACACATTTCCTCAACTTGTACTCCTAAACCTCTCCAATCAACACAACTCTTTCCACACTTGAGTTGAGGCTCTCATCATCTCTTACCTGGGCCACTGCAAAGGGTTCTCAGCTGGTGTTGGGGCTCAGGACAAACCATCCCAAAACATGACTGTAGGAGAACACAATACAACACTCTAAAATATGCCTCTTGGCATGTTGATTATTTCAAACTGATTATTTTGAGAAACTGTAGACACAGGCTAGAGATCTGAAAAGTCACTCTTTTAAGAGAAATGTACATCTAAAGGAAAATAAGGGAAAATACCATTTGTAAGGTGTCTTCTCTCTCTCTCTCTCTCTCTCTCCATCAAGGAGAAAGGGATGACTAAATGAGGAAGGAAGGCCTGGACTAAAATCTGCATAATCTTACCCTTGTTTTCTGTTTTCCTGGCCATTTTCCCATAACCAGAGTTTCCTCACACTCCTTTTTTTCTTTGTTTCAGCAAACTATGGCACAAACCTGAGGTTTAAACTATTTTTCTTTGAGCTCTGATGGAAAAATGTATTCGTTTCTCTGGGGTTTTCCCCATGTGTACATAAAGTATACATGTTTATAAACTTCTTTTGTTTTCTTGTGTGTGTGTGTGTGTGTGTGTGTGTGTGTTTTCAGGGAGTTCCATTTAAGAGCTATGAAAGGTAGAGTAGAGAGAAAATCATTTTTTCTCCATGACACTGGGCATCCATCCTTGCCCCTCCCCAGTCTGTGGCCAGAGCAATTTTTTTTTTAACATTCAAGTCTTAACATGTCACTCATCTGCCTTCAGAGATTTCCTATAACTGTAGAATAAAGATCAGAGTTCTTTTATTTATTTATTTATTTATTTATTTTTTAGAAGGAGTTTCACTCTTATCTCCCGGAGTGCAGTGGCTGGAGTGCAGTGACACTATCTCGACTCACTGCCACCTCTGCCTCCTATATTCAAGTGATTCTCCTGCCTCAGCCTCCCCAGTAGCTGAGATTACAGGCACCCACTACCATGCCCGGCTAATTTTTGTATTTTTAGTAGAGACAGGGTTTCACTATGTTGGCCAGGCTGGTCTTGAACTCGTGACCTCAGGTGATCCACTTGCCTTGGCCTCCCAAAGTGCTGGGATTAAAGGCGTAAGCCACCATGACCAGCCAAGACCAGAGTTCCTTCCAGGACTTCCAGGCCCTGCTCCCTCTGTGACTTCCTCATATGTCACTCCAGCCTCACTCATTGCACAGTACTCACACTTTCCTTCTTTTAGTCCTTCAGGGATGCCTCAATTTTCTCAAGTCAGGACCTTTGTAGCTGTTGTTCTACCCCTCTACCCAGACCCCGTACCACCATCCTACCCTTTCCACCTTGCTGAATCCCACTTACCCTTCTGGTCTTACCTAAAATATCATTTCTAAGGGACTCCTATTAGAGACTTTGTGTATGTTTGGTAATATTTGTGTGTGAGCTTGTACTTCGTATATTGGCACACTGCATTTTCCTCTGCTAAACTTTTCACACTTGTAATTATTTCTTTCACTTGTTCATTCATCAACTTACACAAAGCACTTGCATGTGCCTGGCACTATCTAGCACTGGGTTGCAACAATGAGTGGAAGAGATTCCTATACTCATGGAGCTTCCATCCCTTGGAGGTCTTACTCCACTATTTGATTTTAAGTTCATGAGGATAAGGTCATGCATGTTTTGTTTACCACTGTGTTCCAGCGTTTAGCACATCAGCTCACTGTCTGGCATGTGAGAAACAGTCAACAAATATTTGCTGACTGTCTGATTGGCCTCCCGAAGTTACTACTGTACTGGGTACATAGTAAGTAAATACAAGTTGAATTAGACAACTGCTTGCAGGCAATTGTGTCCACAGAAAAAGGTAATGCTTCAGATTTATTATGAGGATTTGCATTTTGTTTGACTTTTTAGTAAGGAATTATTGATCTTCTTATCTCTGTTATGATTAATATAAATGAATAAATATACATGAGAAACAACTTCAGAGTGAAAAATAATATTAAGGAAATTAGGCAGGTTATCTAATAGAAACAGAAGGGATCTAGGTCACATTATACTGGATGGTTAGAGAAGTCCTCCCAAAGGAAGCGGAAATTTGAGTGGGGATCTGAATATCCCCACTCAAGAGCAGCCAGCTACGCAAAAATCCAGGGCCAAGTTTTCCAGACACAAGGAACAGAATGTGCAAAGGCTCAGGGAAAGGGAGCTAGGGGAAGAGCTGGGGGTAGTGGGAGCGTGGTTTGAGAAGCATAAAGAAGCCTAGGGTGGCTGAAGTCCAGCAGGCAAGGGGAAATGCTGCAGGAGGAGATGGGAGAAGTAGCCAGGGGCCTCCTCACAAAGGGTCCAGTAGGCCAAGGTAAGGATTTAAGATTTTATTCTGGTTGTAGTGGGAAGATACTATGCTTTAGAAAGTAGATAGTTAATATGATCTATGTTTTTTAAGAAAATAAATTATTTGCTCTGCGGGGAATGGGCTACAGTTGTGCCCCTCTTGGCACTAAGACCTCTTAGAATCTCAAAGACCACTATAGGAAAAAGTAAAATAGTTCTAATGTTCAAAACTCTGACCTCTTTGGGACTATTATATAATTATAAAGGTATTCATTGAATTTAGTCATTTTTGGTAATTTTCAAGTCCTTCTTACAACTTTCCTATCTTTATTGGACATTGTGCTAATCAAGGGGCCATATCTCTGTTATCACATTTATTTATTTATATGGAATCCATTTATTACTGGTCATTGATGAATATGATGAATATAATCTAGCTGATGGACATTAAAAAAATCCAAAAGGGGAACATCTGATAAACGTCTCCCTTCAACTGCTACGAAGTGTGCAACATTGTCACCAGAGCCCTGCCTTTTGAAACTCACTGATGCATTTTACATTTGTCAAATTCATTATTTATGAGCAGTGAGCTATACAATAGAAACAAGAGTCATCCACAGGGACACATCTGCCTGCCTTATATTTGAAAGGGCTTATCTCCAAGGAAAGAGGGCTTCAGTTTTTTATCATGTCAGTTAAAAAATGTACTGATGTGTTTTTAGACTGGAAACTTCTTAAAGCATGAGATAATGACTTTGCTAAATCCTATTCAAAACAAAGACACACCCAAAAGCTATGAAAGCACAGAAACCACATTGCTATTTCTCAAATTAAGGAGAAAGACTGCTGGATTGGATGAAAAGGAGCCTCTTGTTAAGGCTTCCCATGCAAATATGCCATGATGCATTTTTCCTTCTCATATTTAGTAACATCTCGAAGACATTGTGGTACGAACCAGTTTACCTTTTAGAAGCTGGATCACAGACAGCAGTAACAGTAACTATAAATAACCAAGAGCACTGAGAAATCTTTTAAGGAAGGTCATCGTCACCCTACCATATACTACTGCTTCAGCATGGGCAAAGGAGCAGAGACTTAACCTTAGAGAAAGCCCTAACAGTAAATTCAGGGCACTAGCAGCCAGAAGGTAACTGGATTCAAAGCCCTGTTCCTACCCGGGCCTGGGAGCTCTTACTTGCTCCTTGTTGAAAGCACAGTGCCCAGTCTGAGCTTGTGACAGGCTTCAGAACTGCTACTGCTGAATTGGTGGTAGGAGGTCTCCTTCAGTTGAAGGCGGCTCAGGACCCCTGATACAGCCAAGAGGATGAGGCAGGTGCCTGAAGGAGACCTAGCAGATGGGCAAAGTGCTGGGGCAAGAGGACCTTGTGGGTCTACTTATTGGGTAATTTTAACAGTTCACCTTGATAATGTCTCCTTGCCACTTTGTTCTAAAGGCTACAATACTTTATGTGAAAAACCTGAGCTCCAGTTTTGGTCATATTTGTTAAAGGACATTCCTCAAAGGGCAGCTGCTGGATAGCACCGTGGGGAGGAAAAGGAACTGCAAGAGATGAAACGTACACCTGCAGCACCTCAAATAACATGAAGTCCAATCGGCCCCATGAGTCATTGCAGACTGATAAGGGGAGCCAGATTACACAGCTATTTAAAGAGTCAACATGTTTTAGGGCTAAAAAACTTCATGGGCCCCGAAGTGTCAACTCTTTGAGAGGTGACTGAGAAACCATGGCAAGTCCACCTCAGCAGCAAGTCTAGGAACCTACCACTGACCTTGCCTGTTGAAAGAGACTGAGGGCCTCTGGGGTCTTTATTTCTGGGAGCCTCAGTGATTTATTGATATGTGTAGCTTCTAATATGGGAGAAAAATACAGCAGCTCCTTTGCAGAAATACGGTACTCACAATATTATTAGCAATATATTAGTGAATATTTATTGAACATTTTCTACATGCAAAGTCCCATGCATTATCCTATTAAGACCTTACAGCAACCTGAAGACCTAGGTTTCCTGAGGTTACAGGGGAGGAAATAAGGTTAAAAGACTGAGGAGTAAAGAGGAAAGGCAAACAGAGTACACTTTTATATACTGGACTGAAAGTTAAATGTTACAGACATTGAATTATATTGGTCTGCTCATTTCTTAATTGTGAAACTACAAGGCTAGTTGTCATACTCTAATATTCTTTTATTTTTTTCCTCCATCTCTTCCTAGCCAGTGAGACTTTTATCTTTAAAAGACATACCATACATACACACATACATATACACACTCAACATTCACCATAAATACAAATTATTGAACCATCTCATCTGTCTTACCTTATTATAGGAGGTTTTTACCATTGGCACAAATCTTTTTAGTTTTCAGCAGACCATGAGTCAAATTCCAAGTATTCAAGACACAATGAGAAAGTAGCAAAGCCATGACTTGAAATCTCTTTATTTCATCCATGCAGGATTTCTTCTGCAGGGACCTCATGCTTTGGTGTCACAGAGAAGCGAAACCTTTTGCTTCTTCAAATTATCCCTTTACTTTTTCCCCCCTCTCATACTGTCTTTGAATACATTCATGTTTGTGTTTTATGCAAAGGCATGCATATATGTGCCCAGAATGCTCGTATCACAGATGTCTCTGGCATAGTAAAAAAATGCAGTGGAGCTAGAAAGACCTACTATGGACCTTTATAAGCTGTGACCTGTGCAACATGTGTGGTAACCTCTCTGAGGCTCAGTTCCCTCATTTGGAAAACAGACAAAAGGCTGTTTTGCCTGTCCCGGTTGGGGCGCGGGGCCGGGGCCGGGGGAAGACTGTTGTGAGAGGTAAGGTAGCAATGTAAAGCACCTAACTAACCTACAGTAGACAGAAAATGGTAGACATCATTATTACAGTAACTGCCTAAAATGAAATCTAGATATGACAAAATCTGCTTAGCAAGGCAGGTGTGAGATTGGTCTCTCACCCTAGCAGTAAAACACATTTCATTTAGCATAAGATGTTCTATAAGTCCCATTCAGAAATGGGCAACTCATATCTGCCCATCTGCAGGTTGAAGCAATGTGGCCACGTCTCTTTAATGCTGACTGATGTTCGACTGCATCACAGTGCCCTTGTCATGGGGCTCAGTTAATGCTGAATTCAATTATCTATGTAGATGGAAAGAGCAGAGTCATACATAATAATTCTGAAGAATATAAATACTTTCTAAATGATTCATTCATTTTTTTTTCCATAATAGCTACCTTACTATATTACTTGGGTCTTGGCTGATGTTTGGCATTCTATAAGAATATGTATCAATTGATGATGGGAAGAAACTCATGACTACTCTGACCCAGATATTATAGAAAGCTCTCCTGAGCTTGAATATTTGTTGCATAAAATTTGCAAGGTGAATAACTGGTGGTGGTCCACCACTCTCTAATGTAGGGCACAATAATTATAAAATATTCATTCAATTTAAAAATATTTTCTATGTGTATATCAAGTCCCACCAGTTATGCATCTAGTCTGAATTAGCTCATTAGGTTAGGGTGAACATGGTGCTAAGGAAATCAGAAGATTCATTTTTTTTTTTAAAAGACCGATTAGCATCTTTCCTTTGGTGCTCCCAAAAAGTCTGTGATAAGGGACCACATGACTATGAATACTGATGTGAAATGCCATCGGTACTGGTGGGTAAATACCATAAAGCAGCAGTCCTCAACCTTTTTGGCACCAAGGATCAGTTTCGTGGAAGACAATTTTTCCACAGCAGGGTGAGGGTTGGTTTCAGGATGAAACTGTTCCATCTCAGATCATCAGGCATTAGTTAGATTCTCATAAGGAGTGGGCAACCTAGATCCCTCACATGTGCAGTTCCCAATAGGGTCTGTGCTTCCATGAGAATCTAATGCCACCGCTGACTTGATAGGAGGCTGAGATCAGGCAGTAATGCTCTATTACTGGCCACTCACCTCCTGCTGTGCGGCCTGATTCATGACTTCCACCAACAAATGTAATGTCTTTTCTCCTTAACTAAGCACTTACCATGCACTGTGGCCATAATTTTTGCAGTTTGAGAGGCAACAAGAAAATTAGCATAAATTTCTTTTTCCTTCACAATTTCACAGACAGAAGATTCATACCATAGATCTGAGCAACCTTAGCATACAACTTTTTTTCTTTCCTTAAGTCCCTGTGTTCACCTTTTCACTAAAAGGAAGCACTTTATGGCTTCTCTTTGGCATATGTGAATTGCTGGCATCACTACTCTTGTACTTTGGAGCCATCATTAAGTAAAATAAGGGTTCCTTGAACACAAGCTCTGTGACATTGCAAAGGTTAACTGATAACCCAGATAGCTACTAAATGAGGAATGGGCAGGTACAGTCTATAGTGTGGATATGCTGGACAAAGGGAAGGTTCTTGTCCCAGGTGGGACAGAGCAAGATTTCATCATGCTACTCAGAACAGTGTGCAATTTAAAACTTATTAATCATTTATTTCTAGAATTTTCCATTTAATATTTTCAGACCGCAGTTGACCACAGGTGAGTGAAACAGAGGAAATCAGAACCATAGATAAAGGGGGACTACTGTATTGTGAAACCTGTAATGCAATTTTCACTTGTCTTGTTTCAACCAACATAGTCTAGTGCCTGCTACGTACAAAGGACTCCCTCCCCACCCCAGCAGCATTCTCAAAGTGTAGTATGGATCCCTAAGGGCCCTTTCAAAGGTACACAAAATCCTCCCCTTTCAAACCACATACTCCTGTCAGCCCTGACATGAACCAAAACAATAAACCACAATAGACTGAAAATGCAGAAGTGGATATGAGTTCAGTTGTCTTCTGTTAAACCAGACATTAAAGAGATTTGTGAAGAGTGAAACAATATACTCTCTTTACTCAAATTTTTTTTTTTGTTTTGGGAAATGTAGTTATTTTTCATAAAAAGGTTATTTGTTAGCATGTAATGGGTTTATTATTTTCTCAATTAATTAATAAATATTTTAAAATTTTCCTAGTTTTAATTTCTAATATTGTTAGCTGTTGATAGATACGACCCACATAAACAAAAGATCAGGATTTTTGATAATTTTTAAGAATATGAAGGGGTTCTGAAACCAAAGAAAATTTGAGGAGCACTGACTGTTGTACATCTGTCTTATTTAAATCTTACAGCATCCTAATTCCCTTTTCCCTCTTTAATTGTCTTCATAGACTTATCCTTATCTGACATTATGTCATATATTTATTTGTGTTTTATCTGTTTTCTCCATAAGCCAGTCATTTGCCTACTTGTTCTCAGATCCATTCTCTACCTTTCCTGGGCAAAACATGTTTCCCAGGCTCCTTTGCCGAAGACAGTGGGAAGCACTGGCAGGAGACTGGAGGAGGGAAGCAGACAGCCAGGTATTTTGACCTCCCACCCTACCCTTTGGGGTCAGGCAGTACTGCTATTCACCTTGGCTCCAAGGGACCTTCCCTCTTTGCCCCTGGCTCCTGAGCTCTGGTAACAGCCTCTCTGGCTTTCCTCATCCAAGCCTAAGGTGGCAGTGGCTTCTAGCTCTTGTTATAATATTATACTGTTGCTTTGCCAGCCCAGTTTGTCTTTGGGCTCTCTCAACACTTTTGTGCTAGTTCTCCATGTTAGCTCCTTTCATTGCGCCATCTGGCATGGGGCCTGTTTTCCTGCCTGAAATGTAAGTTCCATGAGGTCTGGGGTTTTGCCTGTCTCACTGTCTCATCTGCTACCATAACCACAGTGTCTCAAGTAAATACTTTTTTTCAAATTAACAGCCCTGTGGGATAAGTGTTAGTGTCATTATTTTATATATCTGAAAAATAAGGCTCAGGCAGAATTTGCTCACCCCAGACAAGTGGGTCTCAAACTCTAGCTTGAATCAGAATTACTTATAGAGCTTTAAAACACAGATTTCTGGGCCACCTCCAGAATTTCTGATTCACTAAATATAGGGTGAAACCTATAACTACATTTCTAATAAGTTCCCAAGGGATGCTGATGCTGCTGGTCTAGGACCCACTTTGAGAACTACTACCCTGCATGACACAACTGGAAAGCAGCAGGGCCAGTCCTTATGTCTAGTCTTCCCACTGCATCTTGAAGCATAAGGGTATTTGACACCAAGCTCAACAGTCAGGAACGTGCCACCAAATATATATCAACTCTCTCAATAGCTCACTCTGGGACTGTAGTCCAGATCTCTATTACATTATTCATCCTGTTCTCTATTATTTGTAGTCTATACCACACTGAAAGTAACAAGTTTTTAAGTTTCCAAACATACATAAACTATTTCTTCCTTTCTTTTACTGGTCTGTCACTGAACCTTCTCAAACTTCTAAAGGTATTCTTAAATATCAGGATTTAGTATGGGAAAATATCCAACCATATTTGCCATCTTCCCTTTATGATTTTACAGATTTTCACTTTTTCCCCTCTTCCTGAAGGATTCAAGTTAGTCCAACCAGGAATCCCTACTCTTCAATTTCTTAATCACCTTAGAGACCATACCCTGGACCATCTTCTATTCTCATACACCCACCTTGAGTTGCCCCAAGGACTGGGCACTCTGATTTCAAGACTCACAATCAGGGTTTTGATAAGAAGATAACATTTTGGTTTCATTTTAGTATACTTCCCTATTATGCCCAGATAGCTTTATTAGCCCTGGTAGTTGTTAGACTTCAGAAAACCAATATACACATGCCTGGCCTTCTCCTTGAACTGTCAATAATTAGCCTTTCAGTACAGTGAAGAGCATGAATGTCATATGTGTGATATACATTCTTTACTCTTGCACCTATGCAGACATCACTAATCAACCACAGCATGTTCTCTCTGAGCCCCATCTAAGAACATTATATGGCATAATATTTCAAGAGCACAAGGCCATGGCAGATGTTCTACACCTCCTGTGACATTGGCTCCAGTTTACAGTAAATGGAAACTTCTGCCTTTGCTACTGTCCTCTGGGAAAAGAAAGAAAAGGAAAGAAAAGAGAAGAAAAGAAAAGAAAAGAAAAGAAAGAGGGAGGGAGGGAGGGAAAGAAGGAAGGAAGGAGGGAAGGAAGGAAAGAGGGAGATAAAATACCCCACATCAACCTGCTTTCTTCCACCTCTTTAGATGTCATTTGTAAATGGAGCTGGGGTATTAGAAGGGAAAGCAGTAAATTTTTTCAAGTTAATCATAAAGGTATCTTCACAAGTACATCTGTACTTTAAATATGTACATATATGAAAAAGTGGGCCTAAATTTTTCAACTTGAAAAGAAATGCTTTATCCCAATTTAATCTTTATCATTTCTAGAAAACAGGGAATTATAGCCACTACTTTCATCTTACTTGTTTTTAAGTTATTTTGTTTTTAGAGAAAGGGAAGGTTATAATTTCATCAAATGCAGCTTAAAAAACTCTGTAGCTTTGTAGTAGGCAAGTCTGGATTCTAAACCTGGATCAACCACTTAATATGAGGGTGACTGTGAAAGAAGAAATTTATCTCAGTTTCCTCATTTGAAAATAGGGATAATAGGCCGGGCGCGGTGGCTCAAGCCTGTAATCCCAGCACTTTGGGAGGCCGAGACGGGCGGATCACGAGGTCAGGAGATCAAGACCATCCTGGCTAACAGGGTGAAACCCCGTCTCTACTAAAAATACAAAAAACTAGCCGGGCGAGGTGGCGGGCGCCTGTAGTCCCAGCTACTCGGGAGGCTGAGGCAGGAGAATGGCGTAAACCCAGGAGGCGGAGCTTGCAGTGAGCTGAGATCTGGCCACTGCACTCCAGCCTGGGCGACAGAGCGAGACTCCGTCTCAAAAAAAAAAAAAAAAAAAAAAGAAAATAGGGATAATAATAATGATGGTTAACCAGGACTGCTGTGAGGATTAGAAAAAAAATATAATAAAAGACCTAGCATATTGCTTGGCCCAGAATCAGTAATAAATGCTAGTTAATATAATTATTACTGTATTTTAAGCTTTGGAATTGCCACCTTATTTAAAAAATGGAATGTGTTGCTCCTAGTTGGTATTCAAATTGTGATCAACTGATATTCTAATGGATGGAAAAAATTATTTCTTTTCTGAGATCACTGGAACTATGACATGATCAATAGCTTCTTTCAAGTTTTTCTTCAGCTGGAAAATAAATGTACAAAGGTACTGAAGGTAAAATTCTCCTATGTAATCAAGCAGTAAAAGCTGTAACAAATTAGAGGTTTTTCCTTTTTATATCACTTTGAAAAGGGAAATTATGCTAAAATTTTTTCAGCATTTAATTCTCTACCAAGAACACACTAAGCACTTTATGTGCATTACGTCACTTAATTTTGATAACCTTACAAAGCAGGTGTTATTATTTTTCCCACATCACCTTCTAGATGGGGAGATAGTCTCAGAGAAGTTCAAGGTTTGCCAAGCTTTCACAGGGAGAGCTTACATAAGGAGAGGAGCAGATTTAAATCAGAACTGAAGATGAGCTCTGAGACTTTACACTATTTCTGGAAAACAGAAACAAAGCCAGCAGTCATCCCATGTGCCTTGACAGCTACTGCCCACAGGTAGTTTCTAGGGACTCTGGTACCTCATTGACACATTTGCTCACATTTCTCTTCAAAAACATGGGAAGACAAATGCCCTTGGCTGCAGGCTTTTTCTTCTCCACTTTGAGATGCCAAATATGAATGGCTTATCTGAGGGCCATAATAGGTAAGTCCCCAATATTTAACCACTTCTTTTCTTGCTGGTAACTGTAGTAGAATTCCCTGGCTGGGCCAAGCAATCAAGGAGATATTGAAGAAAGTGATCCACAAGTAATTCTCAGTGGTCCCCAGACACTGAGGCCCCATGGTGCTGTCACATCAGGCATTAGGGTGCCATCACTTCAGCTGCACCAGAGTATAAGCAGGAGCCTGCCATTGCTGGCAGATTGTCAAGGGATATGACCCAGGGGGTGGGCAACAAAATGAACACCTGACTCTTGGCTGGAGCTTCTCTCTTAATTCATTGCTGCTTTCCAGTCCTGATGACCTGGGCTGGATGATGTAGAAACACCAGAAGCCTATTGCTGCTTTTGAATAATGGCTATTTCTTTTCCTGAGAAAAAACTAACAATTCTGACTTGTGTCTCTGTGAAGGCAAATGTTTTCATCACCAAAGGCCTGAACTAAGGATCAGTTAGACACATCACTAAGGAGATATTCCCATAATAAAAGGACTCTTTGCCAAGTTTTCTTTAAATATTGAACTCTCAGAGAAATAAAAATATTAGCCAAGTGACAAAAAATTCAACTGCCTCCCAATTTTGGGGAATACATCTGTTTTTTTAATATGAACTATGTGGCATCCATCAATTCATTTACACTTGCACCATAGTAATAGTTTGCCATGTGTCTACTTCGTACTGAATGTTATGCTGGGTGCTGCATCCTGCAGCAGAAAGAAGATGGAACTGGCTTTGTGCAGGCCACTCGTGCTATGCCTGTGAAATGCCTTCTAAAGTGCTATTAGGAACTCCTTCCTGACTCTAGCTGTCAAGGCCAAGCAACGCCAATCTCATCCCATGAATGTCTACCTTTCCTTCCATTTGTTCCACAAGATTTAGCAAAAGATGACGGGAACATGGATGGTCAACTCCACAGCAAAATGCTTGAGATAATTATGGACTTTTGATCCTTAGTTCTTTCCCTTCTAACCTTGATTTACCTGATAAATCTATTATATCACACTGAGGCTATGATACTGAGGGAACTAATGTTTAAAGCTTACTGCTCTGTGTCCTAGCATTGTGTCGGGGTTTCACACGTAGCTTATTATTTTATATTCTTAACAATCCCATGAAGCAGGTACCTGTATATGCATTTTACAGATGAGAAGACAGGCTCAGAGAGACTAAAAATATGATAGTAAAAGTTATCATCAGGATTCAAACTCAGGTCTAACAGAAACTAATACTTCTGTTCCTTTTAACTACTCCATCCCCTTCCCAAACTAGCTGTTCTTCCCAGAGCATCCCACTTATTAAGGGGAAAATATGATTATGTGAAAGAAAATAAGGATAGAATTATTCATTAGAATAGGAAATTAGCATGAAGTTTTTTTTAAGATATAACACCCAAAAGGTCCTGTCTGCAGAGACCTTTGCAGATAATACACGTCCTTATGCCTACAAAGGTTTGTTGAAGGAAAAGCTTGTGAATCACTTTCCACACATGGGGGTGTAAGGCAGGCTAATAATTTGGCCTTCTGGCAAAATGACATTATATAAATATCTGTAAACTCTCTATCTAGAGGGGAGGCAGAGCACTGGTGGGCAGGGCAGAAAGAAGCCCCCTGGTGTCAGGGCCCTGCCGATACACCCCTTAAAGCTTGGCACTTAGACAGCATATGCCTCTCCAAGCTCTACCAACCTCCACAGTACAGGCTTCGTTGACTAAGGAAGGATGCCATGGCTACAAATGACCAATGACCAGTGGAATAAAAGCAGCAGATGCCCCCATCCCCACCTCATCCCCATCCTATTATGGCCTTTGTTTATAATCTCTGGCTTCCACTGAATATCACATATCCCATTTCCCTTCCCAGCTGCTGCTGAGATGTAACAACTTGTCACCTGAGATACAGCCCATTAAAATTACATAGCACAGGTAACGGAGAATCCAGTGCAGGTCAGGACAGCAGGTAATTAGCCGTAACTTACAGAGCAGTCTTCAGGCGCTCTAAGGGCCTCCTGCCTTTACTCCCCTTCGTTTCTACTTCTTTGCATTCTGGAGGCCCTTTACAGAGGTATCTCCTGGGATTTCTTCAGCAGGGGTGGTTATTTAACACTGTTCTCATTAATTCAGCCACCAAGTCATTGCAGTATTGGGTTCACAAAGTTGTGGTGGGGAACTGTGACCATCATAAGAGACCATCAATTCTCCAGCAGCCAGTGGGGTGCAGGGAGTGGATTCAGCTGTCTCTGCATGTTTTCCAAAATAGACAACTGAATAAACTTGGGTAGCATCAGAATCTAGAGGAGGCAAGTTCTTAAAAGGAACAGAATCTTTGATTTCCTGCCAGTAAGGGCCCAGTAGAGTTTGCATCAGGTGCAGGGCCCTGGCTGTTTTCAAGTCCCCTCCTGTGGTGGTTTTGTCTCAAGGCATTCCTTAGAGAGGATTTAACATGTATTACAACAGGCAGGGCAAGCCAAGAGTGATGTTGACTCTGGGGTAAGAACACCACAGACATGAGATGTTGGAGTCATTGAGAGCATGGGTTTTGGAGTTGGGACACCTTGGGTCTGAAACTCAGTTCTGCCTGTGTGACCCTGGGCAAGTTACTTAATCCTTTTGAGTCTTAGTTTTCTCACCTGTGAAATGGAAATTATACTACCTGCCTTACAGGGTTATTTTACAGATTAAATGACATAATGCAGGTGTATTAGTCTGTTTTCATTTTGTTGATAAAGACATCCCCAAGAGTGGGTAACTTATAAAGAAAAAAAAGGTTTAATGGACTCACTGGGGTGAGGAGGCTGGGGAGGCCTCACAATCATGGTGGAAAGCAAAAGGCACATCTTCCATGGCAGCAGACAAGGGAAACGAGAACCAAGAGAAAGGGGTTTCCCTTGTAAAACCATCAGATCTTGTGAGACTTATTCACTACCCATGAGAACAGTATGGGGGAAACTGGCCCTGTGATTCAATTATCTCCCACTGGGTCCTTCCCACAATGCGTGGGAATTATGGGAGCTATAATTCAAGATGAGATTTGGGGTGGGACACAGCCAAAACATGTCAGCAGATAAAGTGTTTAAGGTAGCAAGCATTCAGAAAATGGCAGCTTTATTGGTATGCCTTCTCAAGTGGTAAATTCTTAGGAAGCCAGTTTACTAGATCCCACAGGTGAATTGTGTTTCCAGAGCCTTGGAAACACTTGCCAGTGCATTAGGGTATTATGGGGGCTCCGTTATTGCAGTAAGTAGTCTGCAAACACTTTTCCCATCCTCTTGAAGGATCAAATCTTGGTAACCGGCCGGGCGCGGTGGCTCAAGCCCGTAATCCCAGCACTTTGGGAGGCCGAGACGGGTGGATCACGAGGTCAGGAGATCGAGACCATCCTGGCTAACACGGTGAAACCCCGTCTCTACTAAAAAATACAAAAAACTAGCCGGACGAGGTGGCGGGCGCCTGTAGTCCCAGCTACTCAGGAGACTGAGGCAGGAGAATGGCGTAAAACCCGGGAGGGGGAGCTTGCAGTGAGCTGAGATCTGGCCACTGCACTCCAGCCTGGGCGACAGAGCAAGACTCCGTCTCAGAAAAAAAAAAAATCTAGGTAACCTTGCCCAACATTATTTTAATGAGTAGCTTATCCCAGCTATGACTAATAGTCTATATCCCCAATTCTCCTGGGGAGATGTGACTAATAGGCTATCTCCCCAGTTCTCCTGGGTAACCTTCTGCTGAGGTTAGCTGGTTTGACACTGGACATGAGCAGGTTTACTATTCAGTCTCCTGGAAATCAAGTGAGAAGACACTTCCTAGTAGATGTCTCTCTAGAGTTAGATGCTCATCTGTGAAGCTGGGAGCCTAAAGAAATACTGGAATTTTCCAAAGACTCTGAGAGATGTCAACCTGAAGTATTTATAACCCTCATCACAGAGTGATTCAACAATGAAAACTGATGATTTTTAAAAATCTTGTTGAGTCTTTTAAAGCATATTTTATTTTCCTGAGGATACGGTTCAAAAATTGTCTAATAGTCTCCAAGAGTTAAAAGGAAATGTATACTGAGAGAGAGACAACTAACATGTATTTTTCAGCAAATCTTATGTCTCAGGCTCTGGGATGGGTGTTTTTATTCATACTGCCTCGTTTAATCCTTACAACAGTCCTGTGGAGGTCAGAATTACAACCCTTAGTTTACAAATGAATGGAAACTTAGAGGTAAAGTCACACAGCAGCTTCTAAGTGACAGAGCTAATTGATTAAACCCAAGTCTATCTACAAGTCCAGTACTAGTGCCGCCATACTGTAAATATATTTTGTTGATGCTTATTCTGTCTAGGCAGCATTATAAATATTTCTATCAAAATAAAAAACATGTGAGAGACATACAATAGAAAATAAAAACTTGGCTGGGAGCTGTTGCTTACGTCTGTAATCCCAGCACTTTGGGAGGTCAAGGCGGGCAGATCACCTGAGGTCAGGAGTTCGAGACCAGCCTGGCCAAGATGGTGAAACCCCATCTCTACTAAAAAAATATAAAAATCAACAGGGCATGATGGCAGGTGCCTGTAAGCCCAGCTACTCAGCGGGCTGAGACAGGAGAATCACTTGAACCTGGGAGGCGGAGGTTGCAGTGAGCCAAGATCGTGCCATTGCAGTCTGGCCTGGGCAACAGAGCGAGACTCTGTCTCAAAAATTAAAAAAAAAAAAAAAAACTTAAAATGTAAAGGTTAATCATAAACTCAACTCCCCAACATCCCATGTCTGAGAAGATTATCCCTATGGTTGACACGTTTTTATATTCTCAGATCCCTTGCCACAGCATGTGAGGGAGGATGAGACTCAGCTGTAGTCCCATGGGAAATGTTGCCAAAGGGATGCAACTATTTCCATAATGCACTTGACCACTGAACAGACTACTCATTTTAGAAATATGTACAGAGTCAATTTAGAGCAAATAGACATTCTGGACATTATGTAAACTGCTTGAGAACAGAGGCTCTGCCTACTTTGCTCTGTCTTGGAACCTAAAATAGGTGCTCAGCAAACACTCATTGAAAGAATAAATTAATAAAAAATGGCATTACCAGGGAGTTATGGGCCAGCAGAGGGTTTTCATGAGGCTAAGTCATCTGCTGCCCAGTCTTAGAATGGAACACAGGAATATTTACGGTACCTGGACACAGCCCTCAGGCATTTTAGTGATAATTAAAAAATAATAATAGTCAGAAAAAGAATCCTTTATCTAGAAGTTCTAGCCAAAAAAGCAAAAACAAAACAGGTCTTATGAAATTTTCTCCATCCTAAACAACCTCCTAAAACCATTCATTGAAAAGCTTTTATCGTGTGAAGGGGAATCTGTGAAATAATAATACATGCTATGAATGGTAGCATAGGACAAAGGCATAGATTTCTGGCCAGATACTCATGAGCTCAAACCCTGACTCCTAAACATGTATTAGCTGTACAACCTAGGGAAAGCCCTTCAGCTTGTTTAAATGTCAGCATCTTCACTGGTAAAATGGAATATTGACTTCATTTTTACTTTACTGGGTTGTAAGAATTAAGAAACATTAACAGTAGCAGGCACAGAGCCTGGTATTTAGGAGGCTCAATAGATGTGAATTCCCTCCCTCAGTTCCCTCCCTTGCTTTTTCCTTGTTCTTTCCTGCCCTGACACCCACTTATTCTAAAACCCCAGAGGTAAGTGACATCATGTAATTGTTTTATACATGTTCTTATTCCTTCTTTTCAAAGACTTTTTAAAAATCCATGAGTTGGAGGACCTCTAAGTTTGCTACTGGCTTTTTTCTATCAGGTCTAAAATATTAAATCCTATTATAAAACAGAAAAACAGGGAAGCTGGGGGCTGGACCATAAAAATTACTGTAATTAGTCAGGCAATATAATTTTTTAAGTCATGGCTTTCTATTTTACTGTCTTGGCTGTGATCTCTAAAAATGGTTAAAGAAATATAATTGAAAAGGAGGTGGCCCTTGCTTCAGAAGTTACTGCTGTTTTAAGGGCTTTCACAGGGACATCTGTTGGATTTTTAACAAAAGAAGCCAGAAAGTTTCAAGAGAGAGTAAGGGAAACTATGGTTTACAAGGTATCCACATCTGTTTGGTATTCTGCCATCTGAGAAAGTTCGACTTCTGAAATAGCACGGGTCGCCTAGTTAAGCTTGAATCTAGGAACAGATGAAAGCTTTCTTTCCTCAGTGTTTCAATGGTAGAGATCAACAGCTGTTTATATCCTTTAATATCTAACTAAGGATGAAGCTTTCACATCTGTCAGTATTTTCCGGTTCTATTTCCTTGGATCACAGTGGGGAGGAGATGAAGTTTGAACCCCTCCCAATTCCCAAGCAGAAACACAGAAATATGCCCAGTATTCAAAGCTGTAATTCTAAGCAGAACTCTCTATTTCTCATTCACCCAGGGTCCTGTTTGCTTAGAATTCTTCTTTTGCTTTACCCTGACAGACATCTTGATTATTTCCATGATAATGACTCATGACAGCACGAAGATCAAAAAGAAGAAAAGTAGGCTGGAATCAGGGGGAGGAAAAAGAGGAGGAAATGGAGTGTAACAGAGAAAGTGGCTCCTAATAATAAGTTCTTCCAAAAGACCACAACAATAGCATCTGAGGGCAAATCACAGACGTGAGCAGGAGGTTGAAGACCCTCATAGTGAAGGTGGATGGTGAAGGTGTGTACTGACCCTAACATTTCACCTTGGAAAAGTTAAACAGAGAAAATGGAACCCTATGGAAGCAAGGTGCAGGAAATATCCAGGAATTAAAAAAAAAAGGATTCAGAAACATTTGTTTAACTTTGCTCTGATCACCAGAATCATACATGTGTTGGGCCTTTATAAAGATTATTTTTCCATCCATCCATCCATCCATCCATCCATCCATCCATCCATCCATCCAATAACTTAAAAGTTACCAGGACTAGACTTAGTGGGGGATAGTCAGATGAATTAGACATATTGCATAATTTAAAGAGCTAGCATTCTAATGGATGAAAGCCTTCACAGAGGACATGGTATCTGAGCTGAACCTCAAAGGATACATGAGAATTCACGAGACAGAGAAGTGAGTGATTATGGAAGAAGAAAAAAACATGAATAAAACCAGAGTTGTAAGAAACAGACCATTTCTGGGGGAATGAAAAATTCTGAGTGGTTACAATAAATAGAGGATGCTTATTAAAAGTACAGGTTCATAAAGAACTCAAATAACTCAAATGTAAGAAAACAAATAACTCAATTTAAAAATGGGCAAAGGATCTGAGATATTTCTCAAAAGAAGACATACAAATGACTAACAGGTATATGAATGAATAAAGAAAATATGGTATATATATACAATGGAATACTATTCAGCCTTAAAAAATAAGTAAATCCTGTCATTTGTGACATAAATGAACCTGGAGAACATATGTTAAGTGAAATAAGCCTGGCATAGAATAACAAATACTGAATAGTTTCTCTTATATGTGGAATTTAAAAAAGTTGATCTCATAGAAGTAGAGAGTTAGAATGGTGATTACCAGAGGCTGGAGGTATTGAGAGGGCGTTGGGGAGATGTTGGTCAAAAAATACAAAACTTCAGTTAGATAGAAAGCGTAAACTCAAGAGATAAATTATACAATGTGGTGACTACAGTTTTCTTTTTTAAAAAGTGCAGGCTTTTAGGTCTCACCTAAGAGATTCTGATTTAGTTGTTAAGGGGGAAGAGAGGATCAAGGAATTTGCGTTTTGAATGGAAGGCCCAAATAATTCTGATATAAACAAAAGTTTGACAACTGCAATATATACAGCTTAACATTTTCCAAAAGATACTAATGGTCTTTCATTAATTAAAAAAAAAGGTACCAGTGTCAAATTAGGAACCACCACATACTACTCTTTTCTTGGAAATTCATAATGCACATTGGCATATTAAAAGTCCTATGGTAAAGAAATCAATTTCACTCAGCATTTCCCAAACTTATTTTTCCTTGGGGAAAGAAATCTTTAAGATCTCTCAAAATACAAGTATGCAATGGAAGATATTTGGGGTAGAGCTGAAACAGAGGATTCTGACCAGGTAAGCATGTTCCCTAAGCACACTGAATGACTAAGAAAATGTCTAGAAAAATAAAGCAAAGTCAATTACTCTGGGGGATATAGAGGCATCCATTAATTTCTTCCAAGCAAAGCCTAAAACCACCTATGATGTCCTGTTTTCCAGCCAGACAGCCAGAAACTTTCTCTCTCTCAAGTAACACACCATGGCTTTGTACTATGATTTCTGGTCAGCAATTCTATGGGGTAGCCACAATTGCAGAGAGAACAGGAGTATGCAGAATTCAAAGCATACAGGTGCAGACACAAGGGAAAGGACAAAGAGGAGGTATCCTTGCCTACATTTATTTATCTTTATTGCTATTACATGTTCAGCACAGAGCATTGGCAGTTGCTAGTAAGGCTTTTGGAAAAGAAAAAATCCTTTCAGCTCCAAAAGTAGCCTATGACAGTCAATGAAGAGTGCAAAAGACATGAACCTAAGAAATTTCCACTACTCTGAGGTGCTTAATATTATGCCCAGGGGAGTTTTTGAAACCTGCCTTCTTCCTCCTATGCTGTGAACTGGGGTATTTGCCCTGCCATACAACGTACCTCCTTCCTGTTAAGAAGGAGTAGGAGAGAGAGAAGCATGAGGGAACTGGACAAGTCAAAGCAACACCAGGATCCTGACAAATTGGTTTGTGTGCTGAATATTTCAAGATGTACATACTGCATCAATCAATTTATACACTTTTTTTCTGGTATAAACTTAATTACTTCCATACACCTCCTTCTCAACTTTCTATATGCTATGTGGGGACACATCCTACCCCAATCTAGAGGTGATTTCAACAGTGTGTTTTTTGTACTCCAAACATCTCAGGCTTTTAAATCATACTTTCCAATAGCACAAGTATTTTTTCAATCATTCTACAAATATTTCCTGAGTGTCTACAAAGTTGCAGGGCATTATGCTAGGCACTAGAGCTACAACAGCACAAATAGGAGATTGTGGATTCCTATTGAGCCTACAGCATAAAACACTGAATTCTAAATTCAGTCTGAAAGTGCATGGAAAAATCTAATGACCAGCATCATAAAGACATGTAAGAGACAGAAAAGACTGACTGGTCCTTACTTTAGAAGTGTTTTAGCCCATAGCACAAGGCAAACAAAATAAATTGCATTTCAAGTGTCGAAGTGTATCCAGAAGTTATGCAAGGGTTAAAGTAAACAGCACAGCCTGGAATTAACAACCTAGGATTAGAAGAGGGAGGAGAATTCCAGGATCTCTTTTTCCCCAGAATTTGAACCCCAGTTTGTTTGATCCCCAAACAAATCTATGAATTTTCACACTGGGATTTCTTAATCCTGAGTTATAAATACCAGTAACTACATCAGAGTCCATGTAACTTTGGTTAATTAACCAAAAAATAATAATCTTATCAAGATAACTGAGTCTGACATCTAGTCCTAAGAAAGCCAACACAATCACATCTGACATTTCACCAAGTCAGTGTTCCCCAGCATGTGGTATGTGTACCACTGGAGTCCACAAAATAAATGTAAGTGGTCCATAAATTTTTTTTTTTTTTCATTTCAACGAGGCTCTTATATATCACTTACTACAGGTACGTGAGTGATGGAATTAACGCATGGGTGCTACCTAGCATTCAAAGGCAGTCTGCAAATTTTCATAGTGAGGGTTGTGAGGGTGACAAAAAACTGAGTGCTGGTAATGAACTTACCCACACATGTTGGAAATATTTCCTCGTTGTTGATCTGAACCTCAATCCAATCCATAAGAAGGTTCATGTACTGGGGGGCTGGCAGCGCTGTTGGCTTCTTATACTTGAGGTCATCCTGCCACCGATACTCATATTTGGGGCCCCCTGACATCACAGGGCAGGTCCGCTCGGTGCAGAACTCACAGATGGTGCCATAGATGAGGTTGATCCGATTGAAGAAGTCCACCACATGTACCGCCACCCAATCATTCTGGTCCTCCCCACTGGGTAGCTGCACAGCTGCCTTCAGGTCCACACCCGAGTTGAGGGATGCCTGAGCCCGTTTGTGCAGCTCAAACCTCTGTGTGCCAGGTTCAAATTTCCTCTTGGGTCGGAAGGTCTTGTCCTTGTTGAATACCTGCTTCAGGGCTATGGACATGGTCTTCTCTTTCGCTTCCTTTCTTTTGCAGGAAGCAAAAAGGCACCTGGAACTTTTTAGGGAGAGATCACAGCCCAACAGGGTTTTCCACTGCCAGCACTCAGGCCCCAGTCTTACAGCCTGTAGCTTTTAAGCTCTTTTAAACAGCCCCTTCCATCTTCCTCTTGAATGATTTCCAAGGGAACCTCATGTTCTTTCCTAAAGGTAGAAGAGAAAAGGGAACACATGAGTGCCCAGTTTGCCTTTAAAAAATGACAGCCTTCAACCTGATTTCTACCTTGCGTTCTTGATCCAGGTATATGGACATGGTGGTTAAGCCACTGCCCTGTGACTCTGTACTGTTGATGCAAACCATGCAAATAACTAAAGAAGAAAAGGCATCACACTTGTTTTGTTCATGGCTTTGTCAAATCTCTACTGGCTCTTCTTTGTGTGATCATAGGCTTAGTGGACCTTTCCAAGGTGTTAAGGATGAACATGTTGATCAATGGCCTGATCCTATCCCACATGTGCTAGTTTTTAGAGCCCCACCCCCCAACAGCCCCTATTAAGTAGGCATGGGGACACTTCCCCCATCCTTCTAGATACAGATGATGGAAGAGGCTAATAAGAATGTCTCTCCTAGGAATTTGGAAAAAGGACTCAGTCTAGGTTGGGCATTAGTGATGTGGCATTGGGTGAGAAGTGGTGAAAACTGGTAGAATCTTGTTCGGACTGTGTGTAGTGCAGTTGAGAAAGCTGCTCTACAGAGGCACGGAGGAAGAGGAGAAAAAGAAGGAGGTGGAGAAAGTGGCTGCCGATACACAGAGAAACAGAGACAAGAGCCTAAGCGAACACAGGGAGAGGAAGACAAGAGAAAAAGAGACAGTGAGAAGAACTAATCCTGATAATCTTCTAGAAACTGGTTCCAATTCCTTTTGAAGCCTAGCTGTGCTTCATGCCTTTTGCGATCCATTCACTTTTCCTGAATTAGTCAAAGCCCTTATTTTATTTCAGCTGACTTGAGTTGGTTCTGTTTCTTGCCAAACATTCCTAACTATGCCAGTATTTGTCACCTTCCAATGTGCCATCCTTTATACCCTTCATCTCACACCTTAGACAGCACTTTGAGGCAGAACTGTCCAATAGAGCTTTCTGTTTCCATGACAATGCAAATGTTCTATATCTATGGTGTCCAATACGGTACCCACTAGACACATGTGGCTATTGAGCATTTGAAATGTGGCTAATGTGACTAAGGAACAGAATTCTATATTTTATTTAATTTTAATGAATTTAAACTTGAACAAGCGCTCACAGCTACCACACTGGATGGCACAGCTCTGACATCTTCAATGCTCTCTTCACCACTAACTTGTTGATCCTCACAAAAATCTAATAGATTTATAGTGGGTATCATTCTTCCTGGGTCTCCAAGAGATACAATTACTTGCCTAACAAGATCCCATAGCTAGGGGGGCGTGCTGTTAGATTGAAATTTAGTTTGTTGACTCCTAGCAAATGCTTTCTCTACATGGCCATATATTCCAAAAAGTAATGGACTTCAACTTGTCTTTCCTACTGATTTACAAACTTGTTTTACCCAGAGCTTCTATCCACATATTCCCCAAAGACTGCTGTATAGATTGGTTGGAGGTGAAGGCTATGTTCTGTGGCCTTGAAAAAGAGAGGAGATAACTGATCCACTCACAGGTCAAGCCCCAACAAAATGAGCCAACAGCTGTGGCCAGATTCAGAAGAGCCCAACACGGAATGTGTTAAAATGGGCTTGGAGCACGATCCCACTAAGTGCTTTCTCCCTGCCTGTAAGGGGTTCTGCCATTCCACACTCAAACAGGGCTTGATGATACTTTCAACCTTAAATTATTGAGGCCACTATACCTAAGACATCCTGATTCCCCCTTATGAACTCTGCTCTTGGCTCAGAATTGCTAGCGAGGCAGCCAAATGCCCTGCCTCCCACCCCTAGTCCCAAGGCCTCTGGCTCTGTGCCTGCTCACTTCCTCCCTTTTAATCCCACCCTCTTCCTAATAGGTTTTCACTGAAATGCCATATCCGCAAGGTGGTATTTTTTTCCTATTCACAGGACATTGACCATTGACCCACCCCCCACCAAAGAGATCCATGTGGAAAAGCAGGTCACATGAAATTTTCTGCCTGAGAGAGTCTGTGAAATCACACTTCTGGGTACCCTGGAATAGGACCTATAAGGATATCAACACATAAACTCTGCAAAGTCTAGGGAAAGAATGGAGTGATCTCTGTTCCTGAAGAATACCTTCCTAAAGGCTTAGCTTGCCTGAAAACAGGCTTAAGAAACCTGAGGATTTTAGAAGGAAATTTCCAAAATAAAAGAATGAGCTAGAGGTTGGAAACACAGAGAATGGATGGTGAGGACTTGTTTTTTAAAAAATAGACAATAATCCTTCTATGTCTCAAATGCTTAATTGCTGACAGTAAAATGGTAACCACTGAACAGTTGCCCCCTCAAGTCTTGAACAAATAAAACTTGCTCTTCTGTTTTTCTGATAATGAAGGTACCATCAATGCCCACAGTCCTCAGAGCAACTTCCTTTCACCGCCACACATACCCTTGGTGCCACTAATCCTTCTGTTTTCTCTCAGCCAGGAGTGTCTACCTGCATGGAAAACATTGTGGAAACCTTCCTCCGTACCTGTGCCAGGCTCTTGTGGATGCCATCAACAAGCCCCTCTGATACCTCTGATGGGAGCATGCGAATAACACCAAACAATCACAGCAAATCCTCCTCATCATAAAGCCTCGCATGGACTAGCACTTGCAAATATTTAAATAAATATTAAAACGCTGTTGGAAATTTGGGAATTTTTCTTCCAAAGATACTCACAGAACCAATATGAAGATATGTCTTTTTTTTTTTTTTTTTTTTTGAGACAGGAAGATCCCTGGAACCTGGGAGGTCGAGTCTGCAGTGAGCCATGACCATGCCACTGCACTGTTGCCTAAGCTCCTGAATAGCTGGGACTGTAGGCACATGCCACAATGCCAGGCTAAGTATTTTATCTTGTATTTTGTACAGGCAGGGTCTCACTTTGTTGCCTAGGCTGGTCTTGAACTCCTGTCCTCAGGCAATCCTCCTGCTTTGACCTGATAACAGTCTCTTGAACTGGAAGGACACTGATCCAAAACTTCAAATAGCTTTAAAGTCACTCTCTTTTTTTGCCACAACTTAACAGGCCTACCTGAGAAAGAAGGCATCTTTGGAGGATTCTTTCTCATCCAAGTCCCTTAATGCTGCATATTGACCACCATTTATGAAATCCTACTATGCACCAGATCCTTTATGTATATTGTTAACATTTCTAATCCTCACCACACCTTGTATGGTGGAAGTTTTTATGACCATTTTATATATTTAAAAAATTGAGGTTCAACTAGATAAAATAATTTGCCAGAAATCACAAAGTTGGTGGATGGTAAGGCTAAATGTTAAACCCTTAACTGTTTGGCACTGAAACATAAATGATTTGTTTCTCACTAAAGCAGTTTTAAAGTTTTATGGATATTTTTATGTTTTCAAAGCTCTGGCACATGTATGTTTCAAAGATCCTCACAAGACTAGAAAGGAAACTAGAACAGGTGGTATTATCTCCGTTTTACAGACAAGGAAACAGAAACTCAGATGTTCTAGTGCTTGATCCAAATTTGTAAATGATTCTGACATGGTCAGACATGAGGATGTCTCTTTGGGTGAAACTTTTGAATCTAAAATGAAGTTTTCTTAAGAAGAAATAGGTTGATCAGGTAGGCCCCCCATGTTTAAAGATAATGGCAATCCAGGATGGATAATAACAAGATTTACCATGCCGCTGAATAACTGAACAAAGAGGCACCCATCTGTGTCTTTTCCTGAGTGTCAGATGCCATATTGGCACAGGAACCCAAGAGTTTTGAAATTAAAAAGGGAACTGTAAATGCACCTAGACTTACTTTCCCAGCCCAAAGCTCCCTTGGGACCCCTGCCTATAATTTATGCTGTGGGCTAATTGAACAGAGCAGTGCTCAGCCAATGTGAACTTGGGGAGCTTATTAAAATGCAGGTTCTGATTAGACTGGTCTAACAATCTCCCACGTGGTGCTGAATCTACTGGTCCACGGATGGCACTCAAAGCATCAAGGCCTGATCTAACTAAGGGAGCCTGTTAAAAATGTAGATGCTTAGGCTTCACCCCAAACCTGGTAGATCTAAGTGTGCATTTTAACAAAATCTCAAAAGTATATGATCTGAGAAGTGCTGGGTTGGAGGGCTGCCTGGCTGGCTCAGTAAAGGAATGAATAAACAAACTTCCATTTATTGTTTTGTCGACAGATTGTTTCATAAACAGTCTTCAGTTGAGTGTGGGTGTGTTTGAGGAAAAAAAAAAGAGAGATACTGTTTTGAATACAATCGCCTTGACAGATGGTGACAACCACCAGGTCTTTTGTTCTGGACTGACTTGTATAGCCCAGCACCCAGCACCTAGGAGGTCTCCAGTGAATACCTTTTCGTAAATGCCAGGTGGAGGGCAGCTGCTGCTATTGCAGCCCCATGCAGAAAGGCTTCTTTGACTGAATAAACTGTAGCACTAGCAACAACACAGTGGTTATTTTCTGTCCTGTTTCAGACTCCAGAAAAAAAAAAAAGTCATAAAGTTTGCACTCTAGGTAGAAACTGAAAGTAAATTCTATATTATGAACTGCACCCATGACAATGCTGGTTCTTAATAAATATTTGAAGTCAATGGTTCATTTGATCAATAAACATTTACTATAAGCTTTTCATGTGTCAGACACAGGGCTAGGCACTAAGGACACAGAGTTCATAAAAATGTGGTCCCTGTCTATGAAGAACTCACAATTTGGTATGTAGTTTTGAGGTTAGTTATTGACTTTTGCTTTTAATACTATAAAGTTCAATGCACCAACATGCATACTGATGTGATTCCTTCAGAGTATTACTCAGATCAGGAGTGAAAAAGGACAATAAAGGGTGAGGTCTTTGGAAAGAGAAAAACAGAAATCTAAATAAATAGCACAAAATTGACAGAAGTTCCATGTGCTCTGCATATTTTCTGCCTAATAGATCAATTACAACAATAAAACATGTGTACTATAAAAACATACAGAGAGAATTCGGCTGGGCTGCAAGGGAATGTTGACAAGGTAGCTAAGCAACACTGGCAAGGAAAGTTCTAATTTTTCTTTTCCTATTGATGTCTTTTGCCTCATTAGTTGAGAAATCAGAGTCCTTTCCAGGGATAGGAAGAAATGAAACAACTCTCCCAGTCACTCCTGAGAGATCCATCTTCTCTAGCCAGGCCCACCTCTAAGAGACCTTGGTGGTACAGAAGGGTGAGGGGGTTAGGAAAGGAGAGGGACCGAAGGTGACACCAGTTGCAGGAAAAGCAGTTCAATATCTTATCTGTGGGGTGGAGGACTCCTTTTGGCAGGATCAGCTGGCAGGATGATTCATTTCCTATAGGAAGGCCATAAGAGAAATGCCCCAGAAACACCCCACATGAAGGAAGTTTAGTGTCATCTTCATTGCCCGGCACAGAGCTGACTTAACTGAATGCTTGCTGAATGAATGAGTAAACGACAGTGAATGATGAACATTTTATATCACAGTGAAACCACAAAAGAGGAGCCAAAGTGGATCTCCTGTCTTCAGTTATTTGGGGACTCTATGTCAATCTGTAAGCTCACTGCCAACTCACTGAGGCTGCTGGGCTACCCTGAAGTAACATGTCTGCCTCCTGAAAGGACAAGACTTCAGCCCAACTTTTCTTTCAAATGAGCTGCTCCATTCCTCTGTGTTATCTGAAATTCCACCTCTTCGGAATCAAAGAAAGACTAGTCTGATTTCTCATTTTTCCCACTATATTGTTCTCTTTATAGCTGGAATAGTCCTTGGAATCGTCCTCTACTTCCCAAATATTGAATTAAAGTAGATTGGGTTTTTATTTTAGAGGGGCGTATGTATGTGTGTATCATAAAATGAACATCATCTGAGCTTTCTAGGCTCCAATAAAAGATGTGCCTAAGATGAAATTCCATCAACCCTTATGCACTGTTTACCCCTGCCTACTTAGGAGGTGCCATCTTTGCCCACAAGATAACCCCAGAATGGAAGAGATTCCTGCCTGAGAAGAGCTTTTCTATTTTTTTCCCCAATGAATTCAACTCCTCAACTTTGAGCAGTCATATCACTGCATTTTGTTACATTAGTTAGGAGAAACATTGCTGCCTCATTTTAATTTTCAAAGATATGCATGGTTTCAGAGCTTAGAATGCTCATGTTATTTCTGAACACAAACGAAGTCAGTACAAATAGGTGTAACCCGACAGAAGTCTGTCACAGGACTATTACTCCTCCTAATCTTCTAGCTCTTCAATGGTCATTTGAATTGCATTCTTGCTGTTTCATAGGCTCATTCTTTTGGTCATCAGTGCAGACATTCTAGTATCAAATGTACAAGTTAAAATTCCAAAAATGAAAGCATTACCTGCAACCTTATATACTGCAGCAGCAGCAACAGCTACAATAGATCAATGCACAGGTGTTTTCAGCAAAAAGCTATAATGATTCACCATCATTCAGAAGAGGAAAGTTAGTGGTGAGAAAGAATGGAAAGAGTAAAAGAAAAGAGTCGGATTTGTTTGGTATGGTTTGAAACACTACCTACTGACGGTCCATGGAAGAAAAGACAGAATTTTAAAAAATGTTTTATGAAATAAAGAGAATAATGTTTCTTCTGGACACCGGTACCAACAAGCTTGGATTCCCAACAATGACAAAGATGAAGACTCTTTGGTCAAACCTTGGGCAGGGTTGATCCAATCTTACTGCAGTTTTAAAAATAAATAGTAAAATAAAATTATTACAGGATAAAAGCTCAATTGACCCATTTAATCTTATAAAGATTATAAATCTTATAATGACATCCTACTGATTACACTGATTTTTTAAAAAGAAAGAGAAACTTCTCCAAATCAGTGAGAGACTTGGTATATTATTTCTAGATATTTAGACTAGCTAGAAAATATTCATTTTTGTGGCTTAAAGAAAGACATATGATTTGAAAAAAACAATATCTAAGTCAGGTGAGGGTAGAAGAATGGGGAATGTGGCGAGAACTACAGATAAAGCTTAAATTATAGCTGAAACAAAAAATTAAGGCAGGTCAAAAATGTTAAGTATTTTTACTTTTTAAAGCATAGGTGTATATCAGCTGATATGATGTCACTCTGAACCTTCAATGGATACTGAGATAAGTACTTTTACTTTTTAAAGCATGGGTATATATCAGCTGATATGGTATCACTCTGAACCTTCAATGGATACTGGGATAAAGGTTACTGCCAATTACCCTTTCTTTTTCTTTGAAACAGGGTATGTCAATCCTTTCTTGGAAAAATCTTACTTTAAAGGAAAAAGGTTCTATTTCAAGGAAGTTGGATCCTGTAACTGTCAACAGACTTGTTTACTCTCAGCCACTAAGTGAATTTGAGTCTCAAAGTCTGAAAAATTTTTAGCCCTAGCACCATGAGAACTTTTGTATGACATCTAGAACCACTGCAAAAGATCTTTGCAGGAAGGCGGAGAACACAAAATGGGCTAGAAGACTGGAAATTAGAAAATACAGTTCCAATTTTCAAAAGATTATAAGTTTAAGTTTGACAGGGGATAGATAAAATTAACACCAAAAGCAGGCAAGATTTAGAGACACTAAAGCCCAGTGGCTAACAGCACACAGCTTTTGTAGGGTTGCTGCAAGAATTCAAACAGTTTATGTAAAACATTTAGCATTAGCATGTACTGAATGTAGTGGTTGCTGCTATCATCATGTTCATCATTTGAATCACATTATGATGCAAGTTTTACTAGAGAGTCAGATTCTAGAGAGACCAGTCACCTAGAATCTATCTTAGGATGCCTAAAATCTAATTATATAATATTAACAATGGCATTTATTAAAGACTTCCTGTTTATTTTAGTTTTCACAACCTTATGAATAGGCATTATTATTATCCCTAATTTACACTTAAGGAAACTGAGAGAGTGAGATTGAAGCTGTATCCTGATCACAGAACCAGTAAGTAGCCAAGCTGACTGCAAATCTCTTACCACCTACTTAAAATTGCCTATTTAGACAGTTGGGTAGTTAAAGAAAAAAAAAATAGAGGAAGTTCTGGGATACACCTAAGGGGGTCAGGGAGGAAATGGGAGAAACAGAGACCTAGCCCTATGTACACTGTCATGTGCCACTCCAGAAGAGATCTATTTCTGGAAACTTTGTGGTCTAGTTTCAAAAGACCTGGATTCAAATCCTGACAATGACTTTAGCTGGCTATGTCTTTGAACAGACACTTTTTATGAATATCAATTTTGTCTTCTTTAAAGATGACGGTGCTGGGCACAGCGACTCACGTCTGTAATCCTAACACTTTGGGAAGCTGAGCCAGGCTAATTGCTGGAGCCCAGGAGTTCGAGATCAGCCTGGGCAACATGGCAAAACTCATCTCTACAAAAAATACACAAATTAGCCCAGCGGGACACGCCTGTAGTCCCAGCTACTTGGAAGGCTGAGGCGGGAGGATCACCTGAGCTTGGAGAAGTCAAGAGTGCAGTGAGCCATGATTGCACCACCGTGCTCCAGCCTGGGCAACAGAGTGAGACTCTGTTTCAAACAAAAACAAAAACAAAAAAAAAAAAAAGAAAAAATGAAAAAAATAATAAGGATAATGGTGCTTACCTTTATTGTAAGGTTACTGTGAAAATTAAAAGATATAATGCCAGTGAGCGCACTTCACAAATGGAAAACAATTATATGGTTATTGACATAGTGACTGATAAAAGAAACTATAACTTTTGACTTAACATCAAGAAATGATGTGAGAAATAGAAAATGATTCAGTTCAATGCAAATGTGTGTTTATGAATAAGAAATAGGCAGGAGGTGGTAGGGGTGGGGGGCACGGTGGCAATGGAGGCCCTGCACAGCAGGAAAAAAAGAAATGAAATGTTTCATTCTTGCTTAATTTGGGTGGACTTCTAATTCTCAGGCAAAAAGAAATAATATTAACCTCAGTGATTTGATAATGAGTTAACAATATTCCCCAACATTTATAACACTCTTACCCTAATATTTTGAGGGAGTTCCAGTATTTTTTTGTTTTTTGAGACAGAGTCTCGCTCTGTCACCCAGGCTGGAGTACAGTGGCGCAATCTCAGCTCACTGCAAGCTCTGCCTCCTGGGTTCACGCCATTCTCCTGCCTCAGCCTCCCGAGTAGCTGGGACTACAGGCACCCGCCACCAAGTCCGGCGAATTGGCCTCCCAAAGTGCTGGGAGTATTTTTTGCATATAATAAATCTAATGCAATATGGCTTACTTCATAATTTTGAAAATTATTTCAAAATTATATCCACCGTGCCCTCCCACTAATCCCTCAAACACTTTTCAGAATAACATATAAATGCTCTACATTTAACACATTACATTCCTGGTTATAGTCCAGTTACAACCTCTGTATTCTGATAACAGAAATGACTTTCTAAACTTTTTAAAAAGTTATTTTTTATATTAGTTCATTTTCATGCTGCTGATAAAGACATATCTGAAACTGGAAACAAAAAGAGGTTTAATTGAACTTACAGTTCCACATGGCTGGGGAGGCCTCAGAATCATGGCGGGAAGTGGAAGACACTTCTTACATGGCAGCAGCAAGAGAAAAATGAGGGAGAAGCAAAAAAAGAAACCCCTGATAAACCCATCAGATCTCGTGAGACTTATTCATTATCACGAGAATACGATGGGAAAGACTGGCCCCATGATTCAGTTATCTCCCACTGGGTCCCTGCCACAGCATGTGAGAATTCTGGGAGATATAATTCAAGTTGGGATTTGGGTGTGGACACAGCCAAACCATATCATTCTGCCCCTGGACCTCCAAATCTCATGTCCTCACATTTCAAAACCAATCATGCCTTCCCAACAGTCACCCAAAGTCTTAACTCATTTCAGCATTAACCCAAAAGTCCATAGTCCAAAGTCTCATCTGAGACAAGGCAAGTCCCTTCCGCCTATAAGCCTGCAAAGTCAACATCAAGCTAGTTAATTCTTAGACACAATGTGGGTACAGGTATTGGATAAATACAGCTGTTCCAAATGGGAGAAATTGGCCAAAACAAAGGGGTTACAGGGCCCATGCAAGTCCGAAATCCAGCAGGGTAGTCAAATTTTATTTTATTTTATTTTTATTTTTTGAGATGGAGTCTTGCTCTGTCGCCCAGGCTGGAGTGCAGTGGCACGATCTCGGCTCACTGCAACCTTCGCCTCCTGGGTTGAAGCCATTCTCCTGACTCAGCCTCCCGAGTAGCTGGGACTACAGGTGCCCGCCACCATGCCTGGCTAATTTTTTTTTGTATTTTTAGTAGAAACAGGGTTTCACCATGGTAGTCAGGATGGACTCGATCTGACCTCGTGATCTGCCCGCCTCGGCCTCCCAAAGTGCTGGAGGGCAGTCAAATTTTAAAGCTCCAAAATGACCTCCTTTGACTCCAGGTCTGACATCCAGGTCACGCTGATGCAAGAGGTGGGTTCCCATTATCTTGGGCAGCTCCACCCCTGTAGCTTTGCAGGGTACAGCCTCCCTCCTGGCTACTTTCACGGGCTAGCATTGAGTGTCTGTGGCTTTTCCAGGCGCATAGTGCAAGCTGTCAGTGGATCTACCATTCTGAGATCTGGAAGATGATGGTCCTCTTCTCACAGCTCCACTAGGCAGTGCCCCAGCAGGGAGTCTGTGTGGGGGCTCCAACCCCACATTTCCCTTCTGCATTGCCCAAGCAGAGGTTCTCCATGAGGGCCCTACCCCTGCAGCAAACTTTTGCCTGAGTATCCAGGCATTTCCACACATCTTCTGAAATCTAGGAGGAGGTTTCCAAACCTCAATTCTTGACTTCTGTGTACCCACAGGTTCAACACCACGTGGAAACTGCCAAGGCCTGGGGCTTCCACCTTCTGAAGCCACAGCCTGAGCTCTACCTTGGCCCTTTCAGCCACAGCTGGAATGGCTGGGACATAGGGCACCAAGATCCTAGGCTGCATACAGCATGGGGATCCTGGGATTGGCCCACAAAACCACTTTTTCCTGCTGGGCCTCTGGGCCTGTGATGGGATGGGCTACCATGAAGGTCTCTGACATGGCCTGGAGACATTTTCCCTATCATTCTAGACTTCATTGCATCCCTAGTACCTAACACAGGACCCAGGAGAAACAGGAACTCAGTAACTTTTTGTGATTAAACTGTGTATCTAATGGTCTTGGGGATTAACATTAGGCTCCTTGCTCCTTATGCAGCTGGCTTGAATTTCTCCTTAAAAAATGGGCTTTTCTTTTCTACTGCATCATAAGGCTGCAAATTTTCTGAACTTTTATGCTCTATTTCCCTTTTAAAACAGAATGCTTTTAACAGCACCCAAGTCACCTTTTGAAAACTTTGCTGCTTAGAAATTTCTTCTGCCAGGTACCCTAAATCATCTCTCTCAAGTTCAAAGTTCCACAAATCTCTAGGGCCACCAGTCTCTTTGATAAAATATAACAAGAGTCACCTTTGCTCCAGTTCCCAACAAGTTCCTCATTCCATCTGAGACCACCTCAGCCTGGACCTTATTGTTCATATCACTATCAGCATTTTTGTCAAAGTCATTCAACAAGTCTTTGGGAGGTTCCAAACTTTCCCACATTTTCCTGTCTTCTGAACCCTCCAAACTGTTCCAACCTCTGCCTGTTACCCAGTTCCAAAGTCACTTCCACATTTTCGGGTATCTTTTCAGCAATGCCCCCCACTCTACTGGTACCAATTTATTATATTTGTCCATTTTCATGCTGCTGATAAAAACATACCCGAAACTGGGAAGAAAAAGGAGTTTAATTGGACTTACAGTTCCACATGGTTGGGGAGGCCTCAGAATCATAGTGGGAGGCAGAAGGCGCTTCTTACATAGCGGCAGCAAGAGAAAATGAGGAGGAAGCAAAAGCAGAAACCCCTGATAAATCCATCAGATCTCATGAGACTTATTCACTATCACAAGAATAGCACGGGAAAAACCGGCCGCCATGATTCAATTATCTCCCCCTGGGTCCCTCCCATAACACGTGGGAATTTGGGGAGATAAAATTCAAGTTGAGATTTGGGTGGGGACATAGCCAAACCGTATCATTCCTGTTATCAGAATCTAGAGATCCTGCTGGAAGGATTAAGGCTGCATTTCTAGAAACTCTCAAGAGAGAACAGACAACCATCTATCTGGGTGGTTTTTCATTTTTCTAAATGAAAAACAGGTACACAAAGCAGGTAACCCTGAGATAAAATTGAGACAAATAATTAATGATTCTATCCACTCTATTCTCCCAAACATGCCAATAACAAGTTAAAAAAAAAGTTGGAAATGAAATTGAGTCAGACATGTAATTGCAAACCATGTGTCCTCCTCAAAGACTGAAAAGAGATCTATCTTTAGAGCCAGAAAGATGCAGATTTGAGTCCAGGCTCTGCTCCTTGACCAGTTACCCTTGTGGGCTAAATGCTTTCTCTTTGTGCTTTAATTTCTTTCTTTGTTGTTAGGGTGCTAATACTAATATCACAGTGTGTTCTGGGGATAACTGAGATAATATAAGTAAAGATAGGTCAACGTCAAGTGTTAAATTTATTAATCTGGATTTCTCCTATGATCAGGTTTCAGGTGGTGTCATGATCAATAGGGGTCCCAACCATAATGTGGTCTTTCTTTGACTTCTTCCCCACAAGACCTAAGCACCTGACCCTCAAAAAGTATAAAATCTTGAGGCACCTCAGGGAAGCACCATTTCCCCACTCGTGGTTTGGATGAGGAAGAATTTTCCCTACGAATCCTACTATCCTCTCTCTGTCCCTTTACTAACATCACCCCAGGGCAAGTGGAGGGATGGATTCACTTAATTGGCAAACTGCACATGCTCAGCTGGCTTAGCCTGACCTTGTTTTCCTCCTGTGAAGTGCCTGCTCCCAAGGAGTGTGCTACCTGCTGCTTCCCCAACTTTCTGTCCTTATGAATGGAGTTAGCCTGCTCTCTCCAGTGCTACATGGGAAAGGGTGGGTAAATCCAGAATTTAGAGTTAGCAGGCCCATAGGTTAACAGTCTGGTTTCCATAAGAAACAAAGTTGATTTTTGTTTTTGTTGTTGTATTGTTATTACCAACTTCTTTGAAGCCACAGAGGGAAGAGTGGTGTGACTTGTTTATTAGGACTCTATTGGAGAACTAACACTGTTAAGTTGGGCAGAGTGGCTTAGCTATGCAAAGTTAGCTGTTTTTGTTAGCAGAGACGCTTTGTGACATTAGTTCAACAAGAACTCTGTTTAAGACATAACTTACTCATCTGCAGAAAGTCTATGTCTACACACCAGAAACGCATAGCCTTCTCAAGATATTTCTCAGCTAAGAAAGAAAACCTAGTCATTGCGCGCATTTGTTCAGTTACTGTTCAGCAGCAGACACAGAGAGAGAGAATGCTCAGAACAGAGTCCCCCGTCATCTGTGAAGTGCTTCCGAATCCCCCACAATTGACAGTGAGCTTTAGGCCTAACAATCCCATGCCCCTGTATGTGGCTACTGTCTGGGAACATGATTACCAGGAGCTTTCTCCAGGGAACTGAAAAACTTTCTGTCTACTCAGATAAGGGAGAGAAGGTTACTCTCCCTCAGAGAAGGCCCAGCCTCGATGTCTTCAAACTTCTCTCTGGTTTAACTTCAACTCCTGGTAAAGCAGAGGGAACAAGTTACCAAAAGAAGGAGCAAGAAGGACAGGATGGCTGGTCATCGTGTACACCTTGCATGCACATCTCTGATGCAAATGCCCCAGGACCACATACTGTGCTGTATTTCTTTGCTCACATGTCTGGCCCCTCCATCAGTTTATGAGGGCTGGGGGCACACTCTAGACTTCATTGCATCCCTAGTACCTAACACAGGACCCAGTAGAAACAGGAACTCAGTAACTTTTTGTGGTTAAATTGTGTATCTAAATGATTGTTAATCAAATACCACAAAGATAAACAGTTCTTTCTCCAGTTGAGAGGACTAGGCTCCTACAATCATAATGAGACAATGGACAAAAGGAATCTTTTCAGAAAACAGAACTGCTTCACGCAAAGATCAACAGTGGCTACTGGACATGATGTTTCCCAGGCCAATCTAAACAGCTCCCGTGTTTTCATTTTCTAGCATTCAGTGAAAAGTCAGCTCCTTTGGAAGCATGCCCACTCACTTAAAACAATGTTTAAAAAGTCATGGTAGACCTTTGTAAAGATCTTTGCAATACCATCCAAAGACCTCTACCTTTGTGCTTTCCTTAAAAAATAAGTTTTAAAAATATACTTCAGAGGAAAAAATAATGGGGAAGAGAGCAAGCTAATCAACTTGGGAATTTTTCTATTTTTGTAGAGGTGGGGGTCTTGCCATGTTGCCCAGGCTGGTCTTGAACTCCTGGGTTCAAGCAATGCTCCTGCCTCAGCCTCCCTAGATGCTGGGATTACAGGGATGAGTCACGGTGCCTGGCTGGGAATTTTTTTTCTAATACGAGACAAAAATGTATCATCTCACCTCCTTTAGTGCAAACTCGACTTCTGTGACTTTGGTGTCTTTGCTCAAGCTTCTGTCACTGTTGCATCTACTCTCGTTGCCTTTGTCCCCTTCAATGACAGCATCCTGGCCCCTAACCTGTCTCCCTCAATCATCCCACACAACACCACGACATTAATTTTCCTCGAACTTTGATCCTGCTACCCATTCCGTGTGCATCTGCTAGGGAGGCCTGATAGCAAGGTCATGGTTGACAGGACTGTAGAGCAGGAAGAACTTTTGAAAATCACTGAATTCAACAGAGCCTCTTAATTTATTAAAAACAAAAACCAAACACCTAGTGCCCAGAAAACCGAAGTGAATATGTAAAGGTTCATAGTTAGGACAGACCTGGGGCTGAAAACAAAGCCTCAACCTCCGTGCCAGTGTTCTTTCCACAAGGCAATGGATCTCTCAAATACTTCAGCAAGTCTGACACTTAATAGCCCTTCAAAATTGCCCCCCTCCCTTTTCGTGCCAGGTGTGGTAGCTGACACCTAGAATTTCAGCACTTTGGGAAGCCAAGGCAGGAGGATCACTTGAAGCCAGGAATTAGAGACCAGCCTGGGCAACAAAGCAACACCTGCCCCCTCCCCCAGCCATCTCTACAAAATAAAACATAACAAAACAAAACAAAATTAGCCTGGCACAGTGGCACACACCTATGGTCCCAGCTATCTGGGAGGCTGAGGCAGGAGGAGGATCACATGAGCCTAGGAGTTCAAGGCCGCAATGAACTATAATCATGTCACTGCATAACGGCCAGGGCACAGAGTGAGACCCTGTCTCTTAAAAGAAAAAAAGAAAACTACCCCAACTTAACTGTCTTTTTAGATACATAGAGAGATGTAGATATAGATATTATTCATACTCCTGGTGGTTTTTAAGCCTCTTAAAGTCATATAGCTCCTTTGTTCCTCCAAATGGAATGCTATGCAGGACCTCAATTTTATAAAAATAAATAAAAATTATTTATCTCTTCTGCAGCTGAGGCAGGCTGTCTGCTCCTCTCAAAAGCCACTGAAACACCTCTGAGAACTTTCAGGTTTCGCTCAATCAGTCGGACAACTCATCAGACCCCTAATGCTGACTGCACTTGTCAGTGGCTAAATCCCTGCGCCTGCCCTTTCTTTTGCCTTCCACCTGCCATAATCTTCCAGCCTCCAGGCGACTCCTCCCTACCATGCTGTTAGGAAGTGACTCTTGTCTCTCCTTTGCTCCAAAGCTCTGAATCTGTAGCCCTTCCTTTGTACCTAAACAGTCTGATTTGTTGGTTATTCCCACAGTTCACCCCCAACTTCTGGCCCATCTACAATCAGGGCCCACCCACCCATCTGTTAGCCCTGTGGGCCCATCAAAGCAGGCTTCAAACACAAGCTGCCACCTCTGGTGGAGGTTCAGCCCACCCCTTCCCCTTCTCTTCTCTCCTGACCCTTCCCTAATTTGGCTTTGTTTCTGCCATCCATACTGCACTCATTTAGAACCCTTGCTTCACAGCAAATATTTATGGGTTTGACTTGCTATTCTTGAGTTCCATACTCTTCCCCCAGCACCACTTACCCCTGGCCTTTTATTTTTTGTTTGTTTGTTTTTTTCTCTTTCACTTTTCCCCTCTTGAGCTCTGGTGGCTCTGGTAGAAGGTGGTGGCTGCTGAAGGAAAAAATACAACCCCCTCTCACCCTGAACCATCTGTCCACTGACCAACTAGTAAGTTCCCCCTGGGTCTCCTGCGGACACTCGGAAACGGCAGAAAGACCAAGATCACTTGCACCTAAGGTGCAAGTTTAAAATGCAGACTCTAGCTTCCCACCCCTCACCAGTGGATGTGTGGACTCTTCTGCTCCCCAGGGTTTAAGAACTCCCTGAGCTAGGGAGTCTGACACGCCTGTCCTGGCATATCCAGTGGTCCGTGGGCCAAGAGTCATTTCCTGAGGCGAATAGGCAGGATAGAAAAGTGGTCATCTGAAGAGCTGCATTTCCAGCAGTAAGAACGGCAGAAAAAGTCCTTGGGGAAAAGGAGAATTAACCTGAATCATTATTGGAAATATACAATGTTGCCCTTCTCCTACTGGTCTACACCACCTGTGGAGAGGCTGGTTCAATGAACTACCCCTGTGCTTTGTGGCTCTTGGTCATTGTGTTGTATAGACTGGTGGTTAAATAAACAGATCTGAGATCAGACTGCCCGAGTTTGACTCCCAAATCTGCCATTTCTAGAGTGTGGGCTCTGGAGTTTACTGTATCACATTGCTCAACATTAGCTTCCTCTTCTTCCATTTCTGTAAAATGGAGATAAAATAGCCATCTCACAGGGCTGCCATGAGAGTTAAGTGACATTATCCAAATAAAGCATCCGATATAACAGCAAGCACAAGGTAAGTTTGAAATATGCATTAGCTTTCATTCTTACCACTAACATCATGCTTTCTTGAACTTACTTATATACATATGTCTCTCTCTTTCTGGATAGGGAACTCCTGAAAAGCAGATCCCACAGGCTTCTACGTTCCTTCTCTCCTAAAACACTCTTAGTGGGTTATACCTCGCAGAATTGTGGTGATCAACTAAGACAGTAGGTGAAGAGAGGTTAGCAGCGGGTCTGGCACACTGTAGGCACACGGTAATTGGCAATGACTCTTGAAAAGAGTGACCAACCTTGACCACATCCTGGGTGTGAGGGACAGCAGGAGCCGTCCCTCCTGAGGAGGGGCACCTGAGGCAGGGCACCTCCCTCCAGCCACCAAGCAGACAGATGGGCCTTTCACGAGGGCAGGAACATGTTTAGGAGGCTTCTTGAGGGACACTGGGAGAAGCTGGCCAAAAAGCTTATGTTGATTGGACATTAACACCTATTATTTTATGAAAGGAATTCAAGCACTCTCACAGCTGTGCCAGAAAGACTCATCCCCAGTCCAAGGGTGCTTTTTAAATACCAAATATCTTAATCCTGATGTTTTTATGTAACCACAATGTGTAGACTTGCCAAAAATGTTAAAAATAGAAGAAACCAAAAATCAAAGAGAAAAATCTTCTCATAGTTTCTAATCCAACTTGCATGGAAATAGTTATCTTGCAAAAGAGTGAAGGGTATACATTTTTTCATTCATTTAGGGGAGTTGTTTTGGTTTTTCTTGTTTTATTCTTTGGGTAGTTTATTTGTTTTTCCCACAGTACTTTTTTTTAATGACAAGTAAGGGTGACACCACTTTTCTTAAAAACAATAAAAGCTACAGGAAAAAAAAAAAAAAAGGCCTTTAAAAGTCTCCAAAGGCCTCAGGAACTTTTGCCCAGAGAAGTGAACTTCTCAAGCAAAGCCATGGAAAACAACGTCTGCCGCAGGCGCGGGGCTGAGCCAAACCCCTGCAGCGAGGGCTTGCTTTATTTTTGGTCCAAGCTCACAGTCCAGGAAGCCACATCCACTGACTTATTTTTCATTTAAGATTCTACATTCATCAATACGTCTTGTTAGGTAAGCCTCCAGTGGATTTCCTCTCTTTGGTCTAAGAAATCTGAAGAGGAAAAACAGAAACACACAGTCACCATTCCTTGGAAAATAGTATCAGCCCAGCAAGAGACCAAAACAGGTGTCTGGTAAAAGCTCCCACTCTATTCTCTTTAAACTGCACTTTATTCTAAGAAAGAAAAAGGAAAAAAAAAAAAAACAAACAAAAAAAAACACCCAGCTCCCTGAGTTTAAACGGTGCTTGATTTTATATAAGCACCAGATGATTCAAATTCCATTTGGAAAAAGGTGGTGGAGGAGTCTATAAAAACTCTGATAACCATTTCTTCTACCAACTTTAGTCAACAAAAAAACTGAAAGGCTTAACATAGGTGAAAACTGAAAAATACAGAGTTCCACAAAGACAAGTTAAGACTGTCATTTTAAAAAAGAAGCATCTAAAGGTCACTTTGGTACATCTCAAATGCACATCTTTACATTACATAACATAGATGATCAAGATACAAACCACTTGCAAACATTTATATTTTAAATCACACATAGCTATTCCGACTCAGAGATTTTAAGTGATTACACAATGAACTGGTCCTCATATGCTTTCCCTTAATCTTCTCTAACCTCGCGTGGCTTCTAGAAAAAGGCAAAAACTGACAGACAAGGGTAGTATGGCCAAGGAGCCCTGATTTATTTCAGCTTTGAAAGGCCACTACACTTGGATTCTCATTTCTGCAGGGAATGCAATCCAGAGAGCTGAGCTCGCTGTCCTGAATAAAGTACACGTTTTTCTCATCTAGCGGAGTTATCTTGTGAAATGTGAGTACAACCTGCCCAGTGTTTGAGGCAGGCAAAGCGGCAGGGTGGGGTCGTGCTGGGACACAGAGGAGTCACTCCCTGTTTGGAGAGCCACGCTCCTGGAGCACCAGGCTCACAGGAGGGCAGAGGCAGGAGGCAGGATCCTGGCCTTCAAAGTGCCCAGGAAAGAGAGGCTATCCAAGCTGGACAAGCAGAGAGGGACCTGCTGCCCTGAGAGCTAGTCCCTGAACTAATCCACATCAAGGAGGGCCATGGGCCTCTGGGGCAACACAGGGACCTGCAAGGGGCAGTGTGGAAAAGAATCTAGTACCTTCTCCAACCAAGGGGTTAGCCCCTAACAGGGGATGTTGGTGATGGACCCCATCAAGACATTCCCTCAGCTTCATCAGAGGTCATGCACTCTCCCCAGTTCCATATCCACCCCACCTTGCTCACAAGCAGAAGGGGAAAGAAGGCACCTTGGCATGCATTTGGGAAGCTGCCAAGATAGTCTAATCTTTCAACTGGGGCATCTAATCTGATAGCAGCCACACAGCAATAGACTGCATGTGTTCAAATTCTAACCTCCAATGTGATGGCATTAAAAGGTGGGAGCTTTGGAAGATAATTTGGTTATGAGGGTTCTACCCTAATGAGTGAGATTAGCCATTATAAAAGGGACCCCAGAGAGCTCTCTACCCTCAAGAGGGCCCACACCAGAACCCAATCATGCTGGTGCCCTGATCTTGGATTTCCAGCTTCCAGAATTATGAGAAATAGATTTTCTGTTGTTTATAAGCTACGCAGACTAAGGTACTTTGTTATAGCAGCCTGAACTAAGACACACAGATATTTACACCATCTCATTTTTATCATAGTCTAGGTTTATGATGTATTTAATTTTATAAAGCCTTCTATGGGAAGGAGAAAAAGTAATAGTGATAATAATTTATATTTCCTCCAACCATATCTAGTAAACACAAAAGGGTCCTTTTAGGTAAAGTTTCTTTCTGACTAATAAGGAAATACATGTACACCTCATTACTGTGTGGCCTCCCAGAAGCCAGAGTTCTGAGGATTTAGAAGAAATGATTCAAATGGAATTTCCCTAGACATCATGGGCCCAAACTGACGCCTTACACCAGAGATTACTTTTTAATTACTCTCATCAAGGCTGGCTGAATAAACCTTACCCACGTCAGCACACAAGTGAAGGCAATGACATTTTGTAATGGCAGAATCCAGGTCATCATACCCTAGAATAGTCGCCACGATGCGAGTGCCTGCTGGTTAGAACCTTCGTATCATTCCTGTTGCAAGACACATCGCTATTTCCTGTTCTGGGAAGTTTTGGAGGGGTGAGAGAAAGAAACGCAAGAAGGGAAGAGACATTCATGACAAAATCTGGCAAAGGCTTTTTGAGGAGCTACAGCCTCTCCCTCTCAGGCAGTAGCAAATAGTCTCATCAAAATAACTCTGAAATCTAGAATGAAGATTTTGAAAAGAAATCTAGTGTTATACATGAAATTTTAAAACATGTGTACTTTTTCCCTCAGCAAACCCACCTTTAACAATCTATCAAAACACAAATTTACTGGGCTATGGTGCTAGGCAGATTTCCAAGGTGGCTCCTAGTGATCTCTGTCTCCTGGCATCCATGCTCTTATATAATCCTCTGATTGAGTGAAGGCTGGACCCAGAGACTGACTTCTAGTGAACAGAATACAGCAAAAGGGACGGGGCACTCTTCTGAGATTAGGTTATAAAAGACTGTGACCTCTCTTGCTCACACACTCTTGCTCTCGCTTTGATGATGCCAGCTGCCATGTTGTGAGCTCTCCTCCTGAGATGCCCACAGAGCAAGGAACTGAAGGTGCCTTCCAGCTAAAAATCCAGCCAGTGAGGAGCAAAGGCCCTCAGGCCAACAGTCCACCAGGATCTGAATTCTGCCAATAACCACTGAGTAAGCTCAGAGGCAGCTCCTTCCCAGTCAAACCTTGACACAACCGCAGCCTCAGCCTTGGGAGAGATCCTGAACCGGAGAACCCAGTTACGCTTACTCTGCCTCCTGACCCACAAAAACTGTGAGATAATAAACGTTGTTGTTTTTAAACCACTGTGTTGGAGGGGATTCTGTTATGAAGCAATAGATAAATCATACGGCTACTTAAGCCTCATTGTTTATAATCACATACAAAAGGAAACAACCAAAAGTCCATTCAGAGATAACTAGCATAATCAAGAATGGCATATCCATATAAGAAATATTGGGCAGTCCTCAAAACACAGTGAGGTCAATATATCTGTACTGATATGAAAAGAAGTTCATGAAAATGAAAAAGCAAATTGCAAAACAACATGTGACTTTTTAAACATGGCAGATATCGACATCCATTCCTGTAAACTCCAGATAAGCTCCTCACCCACTGTTCTCATTTCAGAAAACAATTCTAGTTGTCTAGTTACTCTGTCTAATCCATTTGAAAGTATATCATTTACTTCAAATTGCCAACACATCCCACACTCCTCACACCCTCCACCGCAACTACTCTCATCCACACCACCAGATTCTCTCTCTTTACAGCTGCCATGGACTGGGCGGGTTGCACTGCCTCCACTTCTGTTCCTCTGCAATCTATTAATATTTCCAGACAGGAGCCAGAGTGGTACTTTAAAGATATAAGTGAAATCAGGCCACTGCCCTCTTCAAGCCCTACAAAGGCTTCCCATCACGCTCAGAATAAAAACCAATGTTGCTATATTGGTTTACAAAGTCATGATCTACAGATCTGGCCCCTGGATACCTCTCCTTCCCCTACGATTTTCTCCCTCACTTATCTGCTTTATCCACAGTGGCCTCCCTGATGTTTCTATAACGTGCCAAGTCTCCTATCACTTCAAGGCTGTATTAGTTTGCTAGGCCTGCCATAACCAAGCACCCGAAACTAGGTGGCTTAAATAATAGAAATGTATTGTCTCAGTTTTGGAGACAAGAAATCTGAAATCAAGGTGTTGACAGGGCCATGCTTTCTCTGAAGGCACTAGGGAGAAATCTGTTCCATGTTTCTCTCTTTGTTTCTGATGGGTTTTTTTGGTATCTTCGGTGTTCCTTGGCTTGTAGACTCAGCACCTCAATCTCTACCTTCATCTTCGCAAGTTATCCTTCCTGCGTATATGTCTATCTCCAAATTTTCCCTTTTTATGAGGATAGCAGCCACTCTAGATGAGAGGCTCACCCAACTCCAGTATGACCTCTTGTTAACTGATTATTTTCTGCAATAACCCTATTTCCAAATAAGGTCACACTCAAAGGTATTGCAGGTTAGGACTTCTACATATGAATTTGGGATGGGGAACATAAATCAACCCCAAAACAACTGCCTTTGCAATCACTGTCCCCTCTTCCTGAAAAGCTCTTTACCCAGTGTGGCTGCCATGAGACTGTACCTCGTAGACATCCAACTTACAAGGAGTATTACTGGCTAGGAGTTACAGCTGCTGTGCTCTGAAATCCATCTCTGCATTTGTGCTAAAGCCACATTTCTCACAGGCTACTCCTAGACAGTGACTGAGCATGGCAGGCATAGTGACGCAAACCTATTCCTGTGAGATGAAAACTCACCTGAGAGGTGGCCTGGGCTCAAAGACTCCCGAACGGCCTTGCCAGGCTCTCCTGGAACAGCACAGCCCTGTAGGATGCTTCCACTCACCCTCCTCCCTCCCCTCTTCTTCACCTGGGGTCAGACCTGCATCACAATCAGAGGCGTCTCCCAAGCTCCCAGCAGCTCACTCCTATTTTACTTCACAGTCAGGGCATTCAAAAGGGCTCTGTGCTTGGTTGAATACTCCTCTGTAGCCATCTTGAAATTCTTAATGTTATTTTTGAACAAGGAGCCCCACATTATCATTTTTCCCTTGACCTCACTCTTGCTCACAGGAGTTGCCTTAATAAATCTCTTGCATAGCTAATCCTGCCTTGGTATAATGCTTCTCGGAGAACACGGACTCACACCCCAGATACTAGCATGATTCTTCATTACTTCATGTAAGCCTGTGCTTAAAGGTCACTCCTCAGAGAGGTTTCCTTTGCCACCCTAATAAAGCACATGACCCAAACCAGTCCCTCTCTCTCCCATTCTCCTCCTTTAATTTTCTTCATCGCTCCAACTGATTTTACTATATGTTTTACTTATTGTTTCTTTTGTCTTTCCCATGAGAATGTAAACCATACAGGGGCAAAGACATAATGTTACTTATTGTTGTGCCCCAGCACCTATAACAAAGCCAGGAACATGATAGATGGCCAATAAATGGTTTGTGAGTAAATTAATTTACATTAAAAATGTCAGTCTGAATTTACCCAGATCCTCTTTCAGTTCCAAAATATAAGCCATTGCAGCCATCACAAGAATGTACCTCATATACCTGTAAAACATAACTATTCTTCTTAATGCAGGCCAGAAATGAAGCCAGAATTCAAAGCTGAAGCAATAAGCATAACAGTAAATACCACTATCACCCAGAGAGGGGTTGAATCTGGATACAGCTGTTTAGGGGTTTAGGGTTGGGATGCCCAGTTGAGGACAGGTGACGTGGCCCAAGGCTCATGAAAGGTAAGACACTGGAACTGACATAACTGCATCAAGTCAGAATTCTTGAAAATATCCATCTACATAAGAATAGGACTAGAACTACCACTGCTCCCAGTAGCTCAGGGAAGGGGGAAGTAAGTCTGAATTATGCTCCAGTATCAAGGTGAAAAAAAAATGCATCTGATTAAAAAAACTAAATAAAATACCAAACCTGTGTCATGCACAAGTGTGTTGCACAAATTTACATTGTTTAGACTGTGTATGTATCTTGAGCTAATACATCACTATAAAAATGTTTCCAGAACCAGGGAAGAAGCAGGCTCAAATTGTTCTGTAGAAATATTTTCATAACTCAGGACCTACAAGAGTCCCTCAGAATAAACAATTCCTGCTGAACAAACCCAAAAAGAATGAAGCCAGTCAGATGGAGAAGCTACGTACACAACGTACACAACAAGCAGAAGAATTGGCACTCTAAGAACTTACAGTAAGAGAATAATCTGACAGGATCTAAAAACTAATTATGCTTAAATGTATTTTTTAACATAAAAGAAGGAATAAAAACCATAAGAACCATCCTTTATGAACAAAGAAAGGGCAGTTTTGAAAAAAAGAACTAATTTGAATTCTTAAAGATGAGACAAACATGTTAAATTGCATATCAGATACAGCTGAAAAGAGAATGAGCATCATGAAAGAGGGGTCTAAAGAAGTGTTCTGAATGGAGCAGAGAAAGAAAAAAGGGGATCAAAAAATGTGAAAGAGAGGTTATAAACACAGAGAGTAAATTGGGGCAATAAAACACGTTTAATTGAAGTTCTGGAAAAGGAGTAGTTTATGTGAGGGGGGCAATATTGAAATGATAAAGGCTGAGAATTTAACAGAATTAAAGCAATACATATGTTCTTGATTTGGAAAATTACAAGTCCCAAGCAGGATTAAAAAGAAATACACACACACACACACACACAGTGGTAAACGGCAGAACACCAGCGCCAAAGAAAAAGTCATACAAGCAACCAGAGAGAAAAAGATAAATTACAAACTTAATAACGGCAATTAGATTGTTGGTGGACTTTTCATCAATAATACAGAGGCATATTCGAAGTGGTAATAAAAAAAACCTGTCAAACTAATATTCTATACCAATTAAGTTACTGCTCAAAAATGGGGGTATTTTAACCCATTTTATGCTGCTATAACTGAATAACATAGACTAATTGACACAGAACAGAAAGTTATTTCCTCACAGATCTGGAGGCTGGGAAGTCCAAGAGCAAAGCACCAGCAACTAGTGAGGGCTTTCTAACTGTGTTACATCGTGGCAGAAGGCATCACATGGGCAAGAGAGAGAGGAAAGGAGGCTAAACTCATCCTTTATAAGAAACCCCTTCCTTGAATAACAAACCCACTCCTACTACAATGAACCCACTCCCATGATAATGGCATTAATCCATTCATGAGGGCAGAACCTTCAGGACCTAATCACTTCTTAAAGTTCCCACCTCTCAACACTGATGCATTGAGGATGAAGTTTCCAGCACATGAATTTTAGGAGACACATTCAAACAGAGGGTGAAATAAAAACATATTCACACCAAAAAAGAGAGACTATCCAATTCACAGACCCTCGCTGAAAGAAATATTAAAGAATAATAACTTCATTATGAAGGAAACTAAGAAAAAGATAAATAAGCAATGATGAGCAAAGAAGATAAACATGTTAGTATATTTATGAACACCACTACTCAAAAAAATTTTTTAAGATTAATAGGGAAAGGCATTATAAACAACTTGAAACTAAAACATCAGATAGCAATAATATGAAAGAGTGATTTACTTAAAGCACTCTATGGCCCTTGCATTATGTGATAGGGGAATAGCAATTTTGAATAACTTAAAACTTTTTAAAAGCTAAGCTCGTGCTTTGGGAGGCCAAGGCAGGACGTTTGCTTCAGGCCAGAAGTTTAAGGCCAGCCTGGGGAACATAGTGAGACCCAGTCTCTACAAAAAGTTTTAAAAATTAGCTGGATGTGGTGGTATGTATCTATAGTCCTAGCTACTTGAGAAGCTGAGGCAGGAGAATTGCTTGAGGCAGGAATTCAAGGTAACAGTGAGCTATGATTGCACTACTGCACTTCAGCCTGGGCAACAGAGCAAGACACTGTCTCTTTAAAAAAAAAAAAAAAAAAGGCTAAGCATTCATATTATTCATATAATACTTTCAGGGGAAATGAGGAAGGAAATGGGAGAGAAGAAATAGAATGCATACCTTTTTTTTTCGCTTTGAGACAGAGTCTCGCTCTCTTCCCCAGGCTGGAGAATGGCGCAATCTCGGCTCACTGCAACTGCAACCCCTGCCTCCTGCCTCAGCCTCTCAAGTAACTGGGACTACAGGCACATGCCACCATGCCCAGCTTATTCTTTCCTTCCTTCCTCCCTTCCTCCCTTCCTCCTTTTCTCTCTCTCTCTCTTTCTTTCTTTCTTTTGAGACGGAGTCTTTCTCTGTCTCCCAGGCTGGAGTGCAGTGGCGCGATCTCGGCTCTCTGCAACCTCCGCCTCCCAGGTTCACGCCATTCTCCTGCCTCAGCCTCCCGAGTAGCTGGGACTACAGGCACCCGCCACCACGCCCGGCTGATTTTTTGCATTTTTTAGCAGAGACGGGGTTTCACAATGTTAGCCAGGGTGGTGTTGATCTCCTGACCTTGTGATCCGACCGCCTCGGCCTCCCAAAGTGCTGAGATTACAGGCGTGAGCCACCGCGCCTAGGCAGAATTGTGTAACTTCTAAAGTAGTAGAAGAAAGGAAAGGGGGAAAAAGAATACTCAAATGACACATATACAGACAAAATATGAAAAAAAGAAGGAATTGTAAGGATGTAAGAAAATATAAGAAAGAATTAAGAGGACAGAAAATGGGCCGGGCGTGGTGGCTCAAGCCTGTAATCCCAGCACTTTGGGAGGCCAAGACGGGCGGATCACGAGGTCAGGAGATCGAGACCATCCTGGCTAACACAGTGAAACCCCGTCTCTACTAAAAAAAAAAAAAAAAAAAAAAAAAATACAAAACACTAGCCAGGCGAGATGGCGGGCGCCTGTAGTCCCAGCTACTTGGGAGGCTGAGGCAGGAGAATGGCGTAAACCCGGGAGGCGGAGCTTGCAGTGAGCTGAGATCCGGCCACTGCACTCCAGCCTTGGAGACAGAGCGAGACTCCGTCTCAACAACAACAAAAAAAGAGGGCAGAAAATGATAAACATATAAGTAAATCAATACAAGCACTGACTCTATAAAAGAATAAAAGAAACGATGCCTCGTGGAGTTTGCAAAATTATATAGACTTAAAATACTCAAAAGACTAGCGTAAGAATTGCGGGGAGGGATAAATCAGAAGGGTGTTATTCAAAGGAAGGTAAAAATATTGATCACTTTAGAATTTAGTAAGTTAACGATGCATGCTATAATTACTAGGCTAACCTCGGAAAGAATAAAATGGACAGTATGCCTTTCAGAGTGGTGCAGAAGAAAAAACAGTGAGACAATGAACCTGATCATCTGTTAAAAGACAAAAAAGGAGAGAAGAAACACAGGAACTGTGCAACAAACAGCACAAAAGACTCCAGCAGATATGGATTAAAATATATTGGTACAGTTAATTATAACAAATGCAAATCAACTAAATGCTCCAGCTAAAAGATGATGACAAACTGAAATGCTTACCGGGGCAGAGCAGGTCACATAACTGAGTAAACAGCCAGGTGTAGGAAAGCAACAACCCAAATAACCACAACTGATGTCTCCTCAGGGTCAGCGAGACAATAGAGTGTGGTGGGGCCTGGGGTAAACTGGTAAGAGTGTACCTGTGTAAGGAAGGTAGTTCTTACAGATTGTTGCCATGTGGGAATACAGTCCAATGTCACATATGTTAACTTTCAAAAACCTGGAAACTCGGAGTTTCATGGGAAATCAGAATTTTAAACATCAGCCACAAATTTTTTTTAAAAAGCAAACACTGAAAAAAAGGAAATAAAATGCTATTAATCCAGTGGAGGGAAGATAAGAGATAAAATAAAACAAATGAACAAAACGCACGGTAAATAAAATGCAAAATCAAAAACATAAAGGAAAAGGGGGAATAAAAAAACAACTCCTGCAAACCACTGAAACATGAATGGAAGTGAAGGCTTATGCTAAAACACCGCTGTGATCCCCACCCTGTAATTTCCGCCCTGTTCAACCTTATCATTTGGCTGAAGAGACCTAACATTAAAGGATGGGAAAAACATTGAATAATCCAAACATAAAGCACATGGAGCCCCACTGGCCACTCAAAACTCATAATAATGTCTGGATGTTTGTTCCATCAGTTCTGCTTACACCAAGTCTCCTCTGGGGGCTTATTGGATACCTGGGCTTATCTAGCTATTAAGAAAAACGGCAATGTTAAAAGGAATGCTCTGTGCCTAAAAGAATGAAGGGAGGAAGAAGAGAAAGAAAAAGAAAAATCCACAATATTCACCTTAAGTTACTCTTTGAGCCAGTTCCTGGAATGTCAGTTCTTCCCCATAGCCTATGAGGTAAGGTCTGAAATGTTCAGTGTGGCTTCCAAAGCTTTTCAGACCTGGCTCAGTTGCATCTCAGTCCCTGCCTCCACACATGGCCCATGCTGGTGCCCCTGCCCAGATGTCTTCATCTCCCCATCTGTACTTCCAGCCAAACCCTTTCCAAGTGAAGCATTCTCTAAAAGTTGCTTGAGGTTCCTGACAAAAATCCCTGTATAAGGAATGTATCATATGGCTGTTTTTAAATTTAGTTGTACTCTGAAAACATTTGTGTAATGAGACAAAGAAAATTGTGTTCATCAGAAGGCACATGGGGAAAACGGGTTGGCCTGATAAGGCTGCTTCTGGAGAGAAATGAAGCCAGGATGAGGACTGAACTCTTTTCCCAGAGTGTCTTGCCTGTGAACAGGCCTCCTGCTAACCTGTCTTATCCACTGGAAAACACAGCTACAGCGCTTACAGTTTAATACCTTTAAGAGGTGCACATAAATATTTGAGGGCTTAAAAGAGATTATTGTCTCCAAAATACAAAGAGATAAACATGACAATTACCAAATATTTAAGTAAATATCTACAAATATATGGTACTTCTTTAATTGTTAAATCTAACATATTTCAAAAACATTTTGTTTCAAAATATTTTTAAAATATCTTCCTGTGCATGAAAACAATTGGTAACTTAAGCTGTCTTCCTTTTTAACAATTCTTGACTGCATAGCTCCCGAGAAAACAGAGCCAATCATAAATTGAATGACATACTTACAGTCAAATGATTTCAAAAGCCCAATTATAAAGGTGCTTTTCATCGCTTGCTGCAAAAACTATATTTAATGTGAGGTGTGGGTGCACATTGATATGTTTGGTATGCTCGTGGGCAGAAGAGGACCTAAGGCCTCAGAAAATCCTAAAAGACCTGGTCCCATGTACAGCAGGAGGGTGCAAAGAGAGCTGGCATTAATAGAATGTGAAGCGACACAGGGGGAAATGGCAGAGGGTGGGTCACAGCTGAGTGGTCCATTTGCTGCTGCTCACCCTTCATGAATGAAATCTTCAAAACAGCTACAGATTCTGGAAAATGCTGCTTTCTACTGGATTTCTTGTAGGAAATAAGGCTTTGAGTCCAGGTGACAGAGCAACTAAGGAGTACCACGGCAGGGTGAGGGCCCATACCGAGTTTATGATGCCAAGCATTGGGGTTCAGGCCAAGTTCTTCCTGCATCTTTGAGGGGCAGGGATGCCCCAAGTGAGAATTGTTACCTGCATTTCATAATGTATGCTCTTCTGAAAATGCAGGTCCTCTCACAGTTGTCTGGAGCTAAGGGTGAGTTGAAAATAGAAGTGATCAGGAGTCTTTCCAAGGGCTCCCATTCAGAGGATCTCATTAATTCAGAGAAAAGTGGGAAGAGCTAATAAACAGCCATCACAGAAGGCCCTGATCTAACAAGGTCTCCCAGCATTTCCACAGCAGCCCCCTGTTTGCCAGGTAGGGGTTGAGAAGGTGGACTCTTTGCTTTCAGTTATAATGGACCTATGCTAAAAACAAAACAAAAAACTCAGGCGGGGGCAAGAAGCCATGGCAAGTGAACATTTCTCACTATGCAAAACTGATGAGTGGGAGGCAGTAAGAAGACAGCAAACTGAAGTGCATTATTTTACATTTATTTTTACTTTAAATAAAAAGCATAAAGAATTTGAAAATATTTTGTTAGCCTTCAACCTTGCAGTCACTTTAACCTATCCTCATTAAGGAGCCACCATAAAGCCTTCATGAGTAGCGGTCCCAGGCTAATTCCCTTCTGTTTGCTTGTTCCTGTGCATTTCATGTCTGCCCACCTCCTGAGCCTTGCACCTGCCCTGTGGGTTTGGTGCTTGCACAAATCACCCCCCCTACCCCCGGCCTCCTCTGCCCTGCCCTGAGAACTCAGCATTCCATGCATCCTCAGGCTTTTTCTGTAGGCAATCAAACCCAGGCATGGGCTCACCAGGGTACCAGCTAGTAAACTACATCCACACAGTCAGGTTGAGGTACCCACTTTAGAAGGGGACTCTGGGACATGTAGTACAGTGACCATTGTCTCTCAGTTAATGGAAACTTGACTCCCAGCCTTTAACTCTGACAACACATGAACCACCCTGGAAAATTGGCCTTGCCAGTTTTAAACAGACCATGGATCCAAGTTTGAGACAAGTATTTTCCGTGGGCAGGTGGATAGTTTCAGCTGGATGTCTCAAGGGCATCCAGTCCATATATTGATAATGTATCAATAACAACAAGTATCATAGCAAATACTTCTATATATCACTTATTCTACAATATTAATTCATTTAATCCTTGAAACAACCCATGAGGTAAGTACTGTTATTATTCCTATCTTAACAGATAAAGAAGCTGAGAAAGGTTAAGTAACTTACCCAACAACAACCTGGCAAGGTAGGGACTGTGGAGCTCATTTCACAGAGGAAGGAAATGGGTTCACTGAGGTTAGGTGACTTGCTTGCAGAACCAGAACTGAAACCCACCTCTGCTGGCTCTAAAGCCTATTTCCTTTCCAGGTCTCAAGGCCTCTCCAACACCACTATTTCTGTTAAGAGCTACATCCGTCTCCCAATCACAAAGCCCCAAATGTCAGCATTGCCTTGGGCAAATCCCACTGATTCTGTCTCTGGAATGTCTCCAATATTAACCCCTTTCTCTGCACTCCAGTGGCTCCTGCTTTACATCCCACTTTCATATCGACTTTTGTGTGGACCATCTCAAACTGATTTTACATCCTACATTCTCTTCCCTCTCCACTCTACCCTCATGGAAAATTACTCTTCTTTAAAACACAGTTCTACAAAATGTCAACAGCAGAATTAACATGATATTGGTTTTTTCCCCCTTGTTCTCTTCTGTTTATTGAGTTAAAGGCATTGAGAGTATATTCCTTTTGTAATAGGGAAAAAATGGCAGAAACAAAACACTATCTAATAATGTTAAGTCCTGTATGTATAAAACTCATCAACACTATTGCTAACCACATAAGTGCAAACTCACTGAGCTGAAATATTCAAGACTTTTTACAAAAGAGAGTCAAAAATCTATAATTTGTTCAATCAGTATTTCTTGAGCACTTGGTACACTAGGCTCGGTTTTCTGTAATGAACAAAAGATATAACTCTTCTCTTAATGGAGCTTACAGTCTGGTGGGGGAGAAGTCATTAAACACACATACATGACATACAATTACAAATTGTGCTGTGTGCCAAGAATGAAAAGAGCAAATGCCACAAGACAGGACAATGGGCAAGAGCTAGTTTCGATGGTAGACCCAGGAATGCCTCTTTGATGAAGATACTTGTGCACAGAGATTAGAGGGATTCAGGGTGGCAGTATTAGAAGCAAGTCAAAGAGTATGAAGAACTTCCAATGCAGGAGGACCGCTAAGTGAGAGGACCTGTGTGTAAACCTGTAAGCCAATACCTATCTTTTCTAAGCACTGAAGTTTCATTTGATGAAATGTATTAAGGCTTTTAAGAAGAAGATCTGGAACAAGAAATCCAAACGATTAATAGGATAGAAAATTAATCACTTCTGCCTCTGGCTCAAATTCGAAGCATCCTTAAAAGCATTAGGGAGCAATGAATAGAAATAACTTCCTGTGTCTTGAGTAATCATATCCCAAATGAACGGAGGCATAAGTGGATCAAGCCTAACTAAAGCTAGTCCTGTGGCATCCAAGTGTCAGGGTTTCATATTCGATTAAAACTTTCACCTGGCATTCAATGGCCTGCTTTCTGATTACATTCTAATTTTCCAGCTTTATGTTAGTTAGTTCTGGTCTTCTAGAGATGAGGAGCAGAAACCCACCCAGGTTAGTGTGACTCTGGGGAGAAGTGGTGCTTTAAGAATTTAATGGCAATAAAGAAAATATGAGGTTCATATGAATCTAAATAGGAGTTAAAATAGGACTTGGCCATGTATAAACTGGAAAAAGACTCAAGGCAGCTTAAGAATGCTTAGTGTTGGGGCCGGTGGCGCACGCTTGTAATGCCAGTACTTTGGGAGGTTGAGGCAGGTGGATCACTTGAGGCCAGGGGCTCAAGATCAGCCTGGACAACATGGTAAAATCTCATCTCTACTGAAAATACAAACATTAGCTGGGTGTGATGTCACATGTCTGTAATTCCAGCTACTCAGGAGGCTGAGGAATCACTTGAACCCGGGAGGTGAAGGTTGCAGTGAGCCAAGGTCTCACCACTGCACTCCAGCCTGGGCAACACAGCAAGATTCTGTCTCAAAATAAACAAATAAATAAATAAATAATTCTTAGTGTTGGGAGGCAATTCTCAATGTTTCTATAAGTCATGCCAGACTATATTTTCTGGGATATTTCCATAGCAAACAGCCTAGGAAACTAGAGACAGTGTTCCCCTGCAGATCAGAAGGCACATTTGTTTCCTGATCAGCATAGTAAAGACAGAGAACATCCCCTGCCCAGAGATCTGTTTACATTCCAGGGTAATAAACTTTATTACCCTGGAATCGTCTGTCTCTGGAGGGGAGGATAGGCATGTCTCCTTATAAAACTGGGGTTTTCTAAAGCTCAGTGTTGCTTAGCTGTGAAACAGATCCCTATGTGCAGGGTATCCACCTAGGCTCACATCCTCATCACCTCCATGAGACCTGGTGGGGCCAGGGAGAACTGATGATGCAGACATAATGCTCATGCTGTCTGATGTACCACGAGTAATAAACTAAATAGGTGCATTTGGGTTCATTATGTCCTTTCCAGCTGATCTAGTAGCTTTCCACGCTAAACTGCTCCTTAGGGGCTGCTTGGCCACCTGACCCTTAGAAGCAAGAGTTCGAAGACTTTTCACTTTTGTGTATGCCATTAAAATGACTCAACTATTTATATAGATTCTTCATGTACATCTTTCTCACCCTGATGCTATGGTCTCTTCTCTGCTTATTGATTCTGCTATGATATCATCGTGGCTTCTGCCTTTTCTTGGTCTTGCTCATGGTCTTTTATGTGCATCCTTGTAGATTTCACTTCCGACTCTCTGATAATCTTTACTTCCAAAACCAAACTTCTGAGAGAAATAACCTATTGGGCCAATCTGTCCCTGAATGGACAGAGATTTTCAAGGCAGGCCAGTCCCTAGGTCTGCCAGTATGCAGACTGGCTCCCCTTGAGTCAGGTGACCATCATGATGTTTATTTATCTGCTGTTTCAGTCTCACACCTGCCCTACCACATTCTGCTCTGTGTTTCCCCTGCAGCTGGAGGTCTGCAAACAACTAACTGGTTTCCTATTATGTTGTATCCATGGGAGGCAGAGGAGGGAGAGCATCAGGCAGAATAAAGAGAGACTTTCCTGCATTTAGCTCTAATATTGTGATAGCTGCTGTAGTAGCAGTAAGGGTAGGGGTGACTCAGAACTCCAACCATATCACCTAACTGAGCACAACATTCAACCCAGTGGATATCAAGGTACACTGCAAACATAATGTTTTACACAGAGATCCAAGATTGGTATCACATCTCTCTTTTTCATTTACTTATATTTATTTATTTATTTATTTATTTTTGAGATGGTGTCTCACTCTGTTGCCCAGGCTGGAGTGCAGTGGTGCAATCTTGGCTCACTGCAGCCTCTGCCTCCCGGGTTCAAACAATTCTCCTGCCTCAGCCTCCTGAGTAGCTGGGACTATAGGCAAGCGCCACCACACTCGGCTCTTTTGTATTTTTAGTAGAGATGGGGTTTCATCATGTTGGCCAGCCTGGTCTCTAACTCCTGACCTTAGGTAGTCCACCCGTCTCTGCCTCCCAAAGTGCTGGGATTACAGGTGTGAACCACTGCGCCCTGCCTGGTGTCACATCTCTAAAGGGGTCATGGCATACCCATCAAGTAGCACTGACAACCAAACAGGATGCCCCTTTGCTTATCCAGAACACTATGGAATGTGGTCAGCACAGAAAGGAGACAGTGCAGCTTACATAATGTACACATTTCAAGGCTGCCTGTGCTCACTTATGTCATGCCAGGGCTGGCAAATTGACTGGCATAGGGCTATACCATTCCATGCCAGGGGCTCAAAATTGTTCCTACTTATTCCGGAAGGACTGGTAACTTACATAGACTAAAAGAGTGAGACAAGATGTTTCAAGTGATATATCTAGTGGGGATTTTAGATAATTATGGCTCCTACTGTAGTTTTAGAAAATGTGAATACTGCCGCCAGGTCTTCTTCCTAGCCATTTTGGGTTTGCTTTCCAGCTTTTCTCTGGTGCTTCATACTCACTTTTTGCACTGGCATAGCCTTTTGTCAACAGTATTTCCATTTACTTTTACTAGTCCATCTTTCTCTTTCACTTGTGGTTTTCTTCCCTTGTCATTTAAGCATTCTCAACTATGCATAGAAATCCAACAGAAGCCTTTTGTGTGGGGGATTCCCTTAGTCCCAGGCAGTCCTGAAAGCAGCAGGTGCCCCTGCAAAGGCTTCTGTCAGACCTTAAGACTTATACTCAGCAGCTGCTAATCCTGAGCTCTCACTCTTAAAAAGCAGTAAAATAGACTTCAATCAAAAACAAGTACAGTGGGGGTTAACTCCTTCATCTTGAGCTCAAGCCACACTTGCCTTGAAATTTTCCAAAAATTCACTAAGCTAATTTCTCTCACCATGGAAAGAGAGAAAGGCTATGTTGCTGGTATATAATGCTGCCTGTGATGGAGGTGGTGAGGCATACATTTCCCTAATCAGAAGATAAAGGCTAACCATGTATGTGGGTGGGACGGGGGTTGGAGGTAGCTTGCATGGCACTGGAGTTACAAGTAGAAGCACAAATTTTCCTGGCTGGAAACAGGTCCCTAGAGGGAAACATCACACCAAATAAGGACATAATTTTTTTTTTGGTCCAACAGGGCACGAAGGCTCATTATCATATGCCAAGTAATGTCCACATATACAAGAATACACAAACTAACTTCTTATGTTATCAATACAAATGTGTCTCTAAAACAGTCATGTAAGCTAAAAAAGAAAACAACTATTAATCTTGACTTTATATTGTTTATGGATTCATTTGTATATATAGTAAATGTTCTTTAAGATGGTGAAACAAGATATGAGGACAGCTACTTAAAGTTCAAAAGAGCCAATGTGCCTCTTTTGCCCACCATTGTGAAATGGTGATGCAGCCAAATTTCAATCCATCAACACACTTCCCCTCTGCATTGCACACACAAAGCATCACCTGGCCGGGCCTCTTGTTCAAGGTCTCTGTAAAAACATAGAATTCCATAGCATTACTTTAACAGCATATGGTCCAATCCCCCTACTACAGATGGGTAAACTAAGGCTCATGGCTTCAGTGAGCCAACAGGGATAGAGGACCATGTATCAGGCGAAGTTCTAGACCCTGAGGAGACAAAGATGAATGAGACACAGTCCTTGTCCTAAAGGTGCTCACGGTTTAGTGAGAGAGATTTAGATACAGACACACACACACACCTGCAATAAAATATTAAAAGTATTATTATGTGTGTTTGTGGAATTATGAGATTCCTTGCAGATTAAGAAGCAACTAATAGTGTTTAAGAGAGGGAACCAAGAAGAGTTTCCCATAGGAGATGAGATTTGAATGTGGGCTATTTAAAGATGAGTAGGAATTTGTCTGGTAGGAGACAATAAAGGGCATTTGAAGCAGTGGAAAGAGCATGTGCAAAGACATGTAGTATGATAGCACCTGGTCTCTTGGGGAGGAAGCTAGGGTGGCTCAGGGGTTGGGAGTAAGGAGTGGGAGAGGAGGTCTAGATGGGCTCCATAACTTGCCATAAGGTCCTACAGCAAAATAGCTCCAAAGCCCACCAAATTAGGTTTCTTGACTCTCACTCCAGTGCTCTTTATACTGGACCTTGATGCTTTTAGCACCAATAAAATGTAGCCATGTGAAACTAGAATCATTTCTAACATAATAAATGCCATCGATGCTGTAGGCACAATGGGTAGCTTAAGAGAGGGTCTGAGGAAAGCCCAGAAAAGCAAATTCGAAGGAGAAATGTAACAACAATGACACCTACTAGAATAAAAAGAGTATTTATCAAAGCCCTAGATAGCACATCATACAACCATTTTTTTTTTTAAATTCAGAAAATAAAGGATACTAGGACAGAGGAAGATGATAATAATAGTGATAATAATTCCAACAAATGGTCCTAGTGTCTTATACTTTAAAAAATCCTCCTTTGTAGATACTATTTCTTCAGAAGGATGCGATAATTATGTAGTTTGGATAAAATTAATATGCAATCCAAAACTAAAAAGAAGAAGACATATTATTTACAACTGTTCATCTGAAGCTATCACTGTTGTCAAAATATAAATTAGATGCCTTCATGATGAGGAATTTGGCACCAGTTCCACATAAGCCAGAAGGTTAGAAAAATAGAAAAATGAAGTGTATTCATGCTATTTACTAAGGGAAAAAAAGTTTTCTTCACAGATGATGGGAGGCTTTGAAGTTGTGCAAGAGAGCACAGCAACCAACAAGGAGAAATGAATATGCAGTGTACTGTTACAGTATTTTGGGGCCCACATTGAATTGGGCACAATAAGTCTATTTTCTGTCCAAAAAATGGTCAAACTGTTTATTTTTAGAGATTACAAGAAGATATATATCAGTATCAACCATCCTTTTTCCATATTCTAAATTAGAAAGATAATTCCTTAAAAATCAATATAGGCGGCCGGGCGCGGTGGCTCACGCCTGTAATCCCAGAACTTTGGGAGGCCAAAGTGGGTGGATCACAAGGTCAGAAGATCGAGACCATCCTGGCTAACATGGTGAAACCCCGTCTCTACTAAAAATACAAAAAACTAGCCGGGCGTTGTGTTGGGCACCTGTAGTCCCAGCCACTCGGGAGGCTGAGGCAGGAGAATGGCGTGAACCGGGAAGGCGGAGCTTGCGGTGAGCCGAGATCGCGCCACTGCACTCCAGCCTCGGTGACAGAGCGAGATTTCGTCTCAACAACAACAACAAAATCAATATAGGCATTTGCCTATGTTCTAAGCACCTTTATTTGATATCACTAATTTTATAGGCATATCTCTTTTAAAGTCCTGTCTGAGATACCTAAATGGAAAGTAGTTTACTTACTTCCTTGCTCAAATTGAGAATCCTCGTAGCGAAGAACAAAGAATTTTGCAAATGAGATTTGAGAGTGGAGAGGGACGTCCATGACATCTTAAGAGCAAATTGCAGGGTAGATGCACATAGCTGTTTGTGCCTGTTTGTATGAGGAAGGACAAAGCTGTGGAAAAATATGAGCCAGTTTGTGGATGCTGGTTCCCACTGTGGGGTAAAAATGAAGGGGGAATTACAGAAGATATTAACTGTTTCTTCATATATCCACATAAGGTTCACACCATTATAATGATCATAAAATGTCACACTTTTCCTTTAATTGAATAGGAAAGATTAAATAGAAAAAACTTGACCAGAAAAATAAACCCTAAGAATAAAGATTTTTTAAACACTAAAGAATGGATTCACCAAGCATTCCCTGAGCAAAATGTATTCCACAGCAAAGAAATAGGCCCAGGTATCAAACAGGTAGTCTGCCAGCCAAATGCAGCCCAAATGACTCCCAAGGTGAGGTCTACCTAAAGGTTTTCAGAAATGAAATTCATCTAATATCTAACACCACAAATTAGCAGACCAATAGGATTTAACCATTTACCAAAATTGCATCTGGGAACAGATAGCTGCCAGGCATGCTAGCAGGTTTAAAGCAATTACTAATTGCATCTGCAGCAGAAGGTAATTAACTCCAGTTTTAGAGCTATTTGGGTTTAATGTACTAACTTTCTGTCATGAAACTGACAGATAAAAAGAAACTAAGTATGAAGCACACTTTCAGGGATATGTCTCCAATATTTGGGAGTCTGTGTGTGTACTGCAGGGGAAAGCACAAAGCTTTGGAACAAAGCAATCCTTCATTTACATTCTGGTTCAGCTATTATTTGCTGCGTGGCCTGGACATATCCCTTAACTTCTATGAACGTCTGTTTTCTAGTGTGCAAAATGGGGATAAGTATTCCTATCTTACAGGCTGTAGAAGGAAATGAGTAAGATCATATACTAAACTACTTAGCAGCTACACTTGGCAAGCAATAGACACATAATACAGGAAGCTATTATTACTAAATCATTCCAGTACACATTGATCAAAAGTGGGCTCACTCTGCTCAATGTACGTAAGAACATACATTTGGGTTTTTTGGTTTTGTTTTGGTTTTTGAGACAGAATCTTGCTCTGTCACCCAGGCTGGAGCGCAGTGGCGCGATCTCGGCTCGCTGCAACCTCTGCCTCCCGGGTTTAAGTGATTCTCCTGCCTCAGCCTCCCGAGTAGCTGGGACTACAGGCACGCACCACCACACCTGGCTACTTTTTGCATTTTTAGTAGAGACAGGGTTTCACCATATTGGCCAGGCTGGTCTCGAACTCCTGACCTCGTGATCCACCCGCCTCAGCCTCCCTAAGTGCTGGGATTACAGGCGTGAGCCACTATGCCCAGCTAAGAACATACATTTGTAACAGTGCCACCTCTCCCTGTATTCCACATAAGAGTTGTGATCATGTGACAAATTTTGGATCCTGAAGATCTTGTTAAAATGCAAATTATGATTCAACAGGTCTGGTTGAGGTGATGCATTTCTAATGAACTGCTGGTAAGGCTGATGCTGCTAGTCTGTGGGACACAATCGGAGTGGCAAGGTTCTCGGGTAAAACAGCTATATATTAAAATAAAATGGGCCAGGCAAGGTGGCTCACAGTGTAATTCCAGCACTTTGGGAGGCTGAGGTGGGAGGATCACTTGAGCCCAGGAGTTTGAGACCAGCCTGGGCAACCTGGTGAGACCTTGTCTCTACAAGTGATTTTTAAAACTTAGCTGGGCACAGTGGCATACTCCTACAGTCCCAGTTATTCGGGAGGCTGAGGCAGAAGGATCGCCTGAGCCCTGGAAGTCAAGGCTGCAGTGAGCCATAATTGTACCACCACACTCCAGTCTGCTGACAGAGTGAGACCCTGTCTCCAAAATAAATAAATAAGTAGATAAGTAAATAAATAAATAAATAAAATGAACTGAGCTGAGGAAGTCAGGAGGGACTGTGAGGCAGGGTTAGCTACTCCATCCCTGTTCCTGCATGCCTGGGGGAGATTTCCACCACAGCTCATGCCACACTGTATTAGTTTTCCCATGCCTGTTCCACTAGTCTGGGAGCTCCTTGAAGACAAGGAACCCATCCTGATGACCCCAAGGGACTGCTGAACTCAATTCAGACACTCAGACACTCAATTCAGGCTATGTGTAAATAAATGAATGAAGTAATGAATCCATGAATGTATGAAATTCAGGGATGAATGAAATTGAGGGAAACGACTGTTGGTTAGTGTATTAAAGTCTAAATGGGTTCAAACTTCCTGTTTCTGAATTACCGGACTAACTTCAGATATTACCAGTATTGAGAGTATTAAGTGCTTTATTGAGTTTGATATCCAGGCAAGAGAACTATCCAGAAAGAGTAATCCTGGATATTCACTTTAGAAATATAAAGCTTCAAGAGTTCCCTTTACTGTAACACACAAAAGAAAGACCCAGAACTCCCTTCTCCTCTCAAGGGACATCTCCTATCCTGAAGGAACAGTAAGTACAGTTCCCAGCATATCACCAGGACAACATCTCTTACAAAACAATCATGCTGGCAGCGTATTATTATAATTAGCATAGATTCCCTTCTAAGGCACGTAGAAGCGTTATCTCTCTATGCTATATCAGTTTAAAGGTTCCCTAAGCAATATCACTAAAAACAAGCAAAAAAACTCTCATTACTTTTATGACAAAATACAGCAAGTTTTCCAACTGAGTTGTCACATCAGTGTCCATTTTCACAATTAACTCATGTTGTGTTTACATGTTTAATCCTACTGCAGGAACAAGTGGAGATTAAATTTGTCAAGGAAACCACTGTAGCAAAGTCTGGTTTTATTGCCAGGAGTAAGAAATCTGTTAAACTCAGAAGGACCACTGAAAATGTTAAGTTTCATTGGACAACAATAGGAAGCACTTGCCCAAACGTGATCTATTTACATAGCATGCATTCTTCTGATCACAGCCTCAGGTTCTTTGGTCAGTTCAGGGCCTGCCTTCCTATGGCTGTTTTGTTGCAAATTGGGACGTTATATATAAGGACAGTACAATATCAATTTCTAAACTTCTCCAGGTACATGTAAAAGTTTAGTTCTAGAGCCTAAATATTAAAAAATCTGGATGTGGTTAACTGTGGTTCATCTCAATACAATAATAGGACTCCAATAAATATGAGACATTCCATTTATAATAGGGAAACTGTAATTAGGTGTGTTTTAAAATTTAGCTCTGGTTTAATCAAGTCATCCCAAGCAGTACAACATATTAGTCTTTGTCAGTAAAGGAATCCATCCACTCTAAACTCTCCCTAGGCTTCTGAAGAACTTTAAAATTGTTCATTAATTAATGCTTTCAGCACTCCTGCGGCCTCATTATGCTGTTGTTATTAAGCATTTTATTTTCTTGGTCCCAAGGGTTCCCAAAGCAAATACATGTTCCCCAGCAGACATTTATGTTTTCCTCCAGAAAAGTTGGTTTTCCATTCATGATCTAAAGCAAATGTTAATTAAAACGATGGTTAATATGGCCCACACTTTTCCCAAACATTTTCAAAGTTGGCAGCATTCCACTCTCCTCTTCCTATATTCCAAGAAACTCCAGCAAGTGATTAGTCTTCTTCGTAGAGTAAAAATATCTAGACAAAAGCAGTCAAAGAATATTCTGAGTAGCTTCCCAGAAAGATATGCTTAGAAAAGCTCCCTGTTTGAGGCTGTCATACATCAGAAAGGTTCAATTCCTACCACCTTTGTGGAGGTCACTTTAAAGGCCAACTATCTTTTGACTCACAAATCACTTCCGGGAAATTTTCCTAAGAAAAAATCATGGATTTGCACAAAGCTTGGATGTGAAAGCTTGTGAATGTCTTTATTACAACATTGTTTTTTATTTAAATTCAGAAAAACCTAACTTCCCAAAAATCATGGAGTATCCATATTATGGAATTCTATATAGACGTGTGAAAAGCTTTAATAAAATATTTAAAGATATTAAAATATTTATGATTTAGTATTATACACATATAAGCAGACGATGAAGAATAATTTCTAGAATTATCACAATTTCCTAAAAAATATAATACATATTTGACTGTAAAGAAATAAACTCACAACTTAATAACAATTACGTCTAGGTTCGGGTGATTTTAATTTCTTTTCTGTACTTTCCTAAATTTTTGTAGTTTTATATATTCTAAATTAAATACACATTACTTTGTAATTAAAATATAAAATGTTTTCCTTATTTCTTTCTCTTAGCAATGTGAATATAGTCTTCCTACATGGGGAATTAATCACTAGATTAGTAGGAAATTAATGAAATTAACGATGGATGAACAAAAAGTTAACTTACCACATATATTTGGCTTTAACTTCTTGTATGTAAATAAATTCCTCCCAGTAGATTCTCTACCAACTAGCTCCAGTTTCTACTAGCTGATCCTTGTTTAGAAGCAGTCCACTGATTTTTAGTAAATCAAAATGAAACTCCAAGAAAGACAAGAAAATGAAATGTGAAAAGGAAGCTGGCCGTGGTGCTATGCACACTGATGGAAACCATGAATATGAATAGATGGAGCACTTGGACAGCAGGATAATGGAAGAGGGAAATGCTATTCATTTGACAGCTGCCAACTCCCCCTCCCTGCACTGTCACTCCCCAGCTGCCCACCCCCTTCTCCGGGCCTCGATTCCCAGCCCACAGAAATGCTGTGGTGCATGTAGCCTCCATGGTGTTCTCACACTCCAAAAGCACAGAAGATAAAAGGCCACTGTGTTGAAAGCTTGTGCCTCATAGAGTAACAACAGTGCTAAAAGTGCTTAAAAATACGTTACCACTTTTCATATCAATCACGGCGTTTTCCAAACTACTCCCCAATCTACTGTGAGGTACAAGGGTGAGCATTGTTTAATTGGCTTTGGGAGTTGTATGAGCTGTGCGAGGCCTTTAATTAGAGGAGCTGGTGGAATAAGCATGTGATGTGTGTGTTAGGGAGGGGTGAGCTGGTTCTGCCATGGTCTTCGTAATCCCTTTGCAAATGCACTTTTGGACAAACTTAAAAGAAAGTAGAGGAAAGTTAGAAGAACTTGCTTCTTACTAAAAGAAGTTCAAGGTAGCAGTACCCTAGGTTTTGTTCATGTATCTAATCTCTGAATTCAAATACCACTTAATAATGGTGCTTAAACTGTTTATTCTCAATGTCAGAATGTTCTCATCTAGGCCAACAGAGAAAACCTTGATTTGTAGTACTGGGGTCTCATCCCAGAGACCGTTGGTGCTGAGGCACATGCACCATTGAAAGGGGAAAGTTATTCAGTGCTAGCAGCAGTTGCTATGTAGAGATAAAGACCCGACATTGCTGGATCTTCTGATTCTGTAAGAGTAATTGGAAATCCATTTTTTATGTGAAATCTGTGTTTTTATAGGTTGATGACTTAAAAGAAAAATCAACACTTTCTATGAGCAAACAAAACATTTCTGTAGGCCAAAATAGGCCTGTGGACCTCTAATTCAGGAAGAACAAGATCTTAACACAAGATATTTGAAGCAGATTTTAAAGTGCACCAAATTTATCTGTATATGCATAAATTATTATCCAATAAATTCAGTAGAAAAGACCCATGAATTTAAATTCTAAACTGCCTGAAAATGTATCCGAATCAGCTCCTAAAATCATTTTGGGTCTATTTTTCTCCTTTAATTAAAATAAGAATAATCTACTCGAGTTTTACAATTTAAATATTGACAATTGTATTTATTTTTGCACCTCAGAGCCACGGCTGATATATTTCTTTTATGTATGAAGAGTCTGAGGAACAAAGAAAAATCATGGAAAAGCCAGAGGATGAAGCTGGAATGCAAGAGTCCTGTCTCTTTATGATTCAACAATCAAATAAAAATCTTCTCTAAAGAATGACCAAGAAAGCAAGCTTATTAGGTTCATGAACAGAGTCATCATATAAACAAATTACTTTCATAATAGTCCCAGTAAAATGATCTCAGGTTCTTTTTTAAAACTCACGGAAAGGAAATGTGTCAGGTTAAGACACCTTTATCTGTTTTTTAACAACTGGAACATTAACCATATCTAATTCAATGTATATTTCAAAATGAGTAACTCAAATATTCACAGCACTGTCCAAATTAATGGACAGGCCCCATTTCCTAGGACTGATACTTAAATATTTACTAATTTGCTTTCCACATTGCCATTTCTCGTTAGAATGGCAACTTCTAGTTTGTGAAGGAAATGAGTCATATTCCATGCAACTATCCCACCTTCTGAAGGACAAGTCACAGCAGGAAATGAATGGCTTTTGGTTTTTTTCCTGCACTAGTACAGGAAAACAATGTATCTAATACTGAAGGATCTGAACTTTGGGACAATCACTTTTTCTAGATATTGTTTGCAACTTTCAAAACGTTCTTATAAATTAATGTAAATTAGACAGAATTATAATTTTGCCATTGTTTTATGTTGAAATGAAATCTATAGCTATCACTAAATGTTTATGAATTTTTCATCTACAATCAACCTTTCAATTAGTCTTATATAAAGTTGGTCTCAAGTTAGATTTCTGTTTTTTACATCTAACTTAAATATATCTTGTGGTTAAATGCTGTGGAAGGTTTGACTAGACCTCAGAACTATCAAGAACTTATAAATAATGGTTAAAAATCACCATTAAAGTGTGTATAGCAGAAACCCAGAACTGAAATTCACTTGAATTGAGTCTGGTTCACCTTCTTTAGTTTCTTTCTATATTTCAAATTCCCTGTGCTGGGTGGAGGGTTTGGGGGAACCCTGTGACTTACAGATATATAAAGTGTCTTGTGAGAAATGCAAAATTCCTTCGTAGAACTGCCTTATCGTGCTATCCAAATTACAGAAAGTGCAAACAAGTGTCCTTACTTAGACGAAAGGCTACAGTAACCAAAACAGCATGGTACTGGTACCAAAACAGAGATATAGACCAATGGAACAAAACAGAGGCCTCAGAAATAACACCACACATCTACGACCATCTGTTCTTTGACAAACCTGACAAAAACAAGAAATGGGGAAAGGATTCCATGTTCAATAAATGGTGCTGGGAAAACTGGCTAGTCATATGTAGAAAGCTGAAACTGGATCCCTTCCTTACACCTTATACAAAAATTAATTCAAGATGGATTAGAGACTTAAATGTTAGACCTAAAGCCAAAAAAACTGTAGAAGAAAACCTAGGCAATGCCATTCAGGACATAGGCATGGGCAATGACTTCATGACTAAAACACCAAAAGCAATGGCAACAAAAGCCAAAATAGACAAATGGGTTCTTATTAAACTAAAGAGCTTCTGCACAGCAAAAGAAACTACCATCAGAGTGAACAGGCAACCTCCAGAATGGGAGAAAATTTTTGCAATCTACCCATCTGACAAAGGGCTAATATCCAGAATCTACAAAGAACGTAAACAAATTTACAAGAAAAAAAAACCCCATCAAAAAGTGGGTGAAGGATATGAACAGACACTTCTCAAAAAAAGACATTTATGCAGCCAACAGACACATGAAAAAATGTTCATCATCTCTGGTCATCAGAGAAATGCAAATCAAAACCACAATGAGATACCATTTCACACCAGTTAGAATGGCGATCATCAAAAAGCCACGAAACAACAGGTGCTGGAGAGGATGTGGAGAAATAGATTTAAAGTGTCCAACTATTACACTGTTGGTGGGAGTGTAAACTAGCTCAACCATTGTGGAAGACAGTGTGGTGACATCTCAAGGATCTAGAGCTAGAAATACCATTTGACCCAGTGATCCCTTTAGTGGGTATATACCCAAAGGTTATAAATCATGCTACTATAAAGATACATGCACATATATGTTTATTGCAGCACTATTCACAATAGCAAAGACTTGGAACCAACCCAAATGTCCATCAATGATAGACTGGATTAAGAAAATGTGGCACATATACACTATGGAATACTATGCAGCCATAAAAAGGATGAGTTCATGTCCTTTGCATGTACATGGATGAAGCTGGAAACCATCATTCTGAGCAAACTATCAGAAGGACAGAAAACCAAACACTGCATGTTCTCACTCATAGGTGGGAATTGAACAGTGAGAACACTTGGACACAGGGTGGGGAACATCACACACTGGGGCCTGTCTTGGGGGTTGGGGATGGGGGAGGGACAGCATTGGGAGAAATACCTAATGTAAATGACAGGTTGATGGGTGCAGCGGGCCAGCATGGCACATGTATACTTATGCAATGAGCCTGCAGGTTGCGCACATGTACCCTAGAACTTAAAGTATAATAAAAATAAATAAATAATAAAAATACAACACCAACTACCACAGGACCTTTTAAAAAGCGCTGTTTTAGGGCTGGCCACGGTGGCTCACGCCTGCAATCCAGGCCCTTTGGGAGGCCGAGGTGGGCAGATCACCTGAGGTTGGGAGTTCCAGACCAGCCTGGCCAACCAACGTGGCAAAACTCTATCTCTACTAAAAATACAAAAACTAGCCAGGCATGGTGGTGGGTGCCTGTAATCCCAGCTACTTGTGAGGCTGAGGCAAGTGAATCCCTTGAACCAGGAGGCCAAGATTGCCCCACTGCACCCTAGCCTGGGTGACAGAGTGAGACTTTGTCTCAAAAAAAAAAAAAAAAAAAAAAAAAAAAAAAGTGGTATTTGTGAGATAGGGATCTACATGAGCAATTTAATGTACTTCCAGCAAGGGAAAGTAGGGAATCAAAACTGTTAGGGCAGCCTTTTGTTTGCTTGACAAAAAAATAGAAGTTATTAGGCAAAAGGAATTTTAAATATTACAATTTGTTTTACCTGTAGTCCTTGATGCTCTTTCAGGAAAAAGAAACCCACTCTCAACAAAAAGGGCAAAGACTAGAATCTGATCCTCTTTGTCTTTTTGCCATCAATTCACCTCTCTTATTTCTTCCATATATACACCATCCTTCTCCCTACAAATTTGATAGATCTCCAGTTTCTAGTCATGATTTGCTAAGCACAGTGCTGCAAGCTCTACTTACACACTTCACTGCCTACAAATGAGACAATGAGAGAATTCTCCATTTCAAAACCACAACAATCTTTATATGCTCAGGTCCAGCACTTTAGGAGCTGGAGTCATTGATCTAGGTCTCCCATACAATATCAAACCAAATAATATTTAATACTGATTCCAACTATCTCTTCCCTATTCATATACTTATTTTAGGATTTAATTTATCTTTCACTCTTTCTGTGAAGTCTAGGGACTGGACAGCTACCTCTTTAACTTGTCATCCCGTATTTAGCATTTTACCTCTGAATAACTCACAAACTACAGTATACCCCACACTGGATTAAAGGTGTGCATTGGATATAGTTTTTAAACACACAAACACCCGTCAGCCAACTGAGGACTGTTGTGTGAAGACCATAGTCCTGAGATGGCCAAGTACACATTAGGTGTCCCTGTCCTCCCCAGGAACACGGCCAGGGCAGCCATCAGGTAAGCATACAGAAGCTTTTCTGGCTTCAGAATCTTTCTTAACACAGCCTCTCCAAGCAGCCACTACTGAAGGGTCAGACTTGGTCCTCCAGATGAAAAGCTTTTGTTGTGAGGCCTCCAAGCCCTCAATCCACCAGGATGCCCAAACTAAATTCTTACAGCCGGGAGTATCTTCAGTCTTTCTAAAGAGAATGTCACAAGAAAGTAGGCAAGAATCTCTTTTTATCCAGGTTTTAGCCTAAGTGTTAAGATCAGCAATTTTAAAAGATGGTGTCAGCCCTTTGTGACAAAGTCCTTTATTATCCTGTTCATCTCCCTGCTGAATTCTTAGCAACCTCCCTCAGAGATCTGCACTTTTTCTTGGGGGAAAGAGGTAGTTTCTCAAAGCCATAAGTGTGAGTTCAGAGAACGAGAGGTGCTGACTTCATTGTTTCCCAATTCAGTGAAGCAGGAGCTGGACTTCAGGCATCTAATTCTCCTCGAATAAAGAGCTAGGGGTGACTAGACTGGAGAAAGAACATGACATACGTGTGAGGTCTAAGAACCAGAAGAAAAAAGGAGGGCAAGGGAAGGACTGGGAGTTGAAAAAATTTCAACATGCCTTTACAAGGTAACTATATTTTACTAGAGGAAAAATTGACAACAAAAGTCAAATGTAGTAACATTTCAAGTTCTTGTCCTCTCCATCTGCTCCAATTCAGAGCCCAGATGCCCTAAAAGGGCGAGATAAGATAAAGTAACGAGACCATCAACTTCTCTCAAATTAACAAGTAACCATAAATGGAAATCAAAGTGGAGGCGGGTCCGGCCCCCACTGGCTGCTGTTCTTTGGGAAGGAGAGGTGGCCACTGTTGTAGAAGGCAGCCCTGTCTTCTCCGTCAGCAGCAGCCTCAGTCAGCTCTCCTGTCCTCCTGTCTCTTCTTCCTGCATACTTTGCCCCAGATTCTGACTTGAACCTTGCTAAAATACTGATTAGCCCTCTGTAAAGTTTGACTGTCCAGTGGCACTAGAATCACAGAATAATCAGTGTAGTGGACCCTGTGATGTGACATTAGATTCCTTTTGGACTAGGGCATTTATTCTCCCAGTTGGGAGTGTTAGAGGCTGACAGCTCTCAGTTGAGGGTCTCTCAAAGAAGCATGCCTAGTTAGAGAGCCACCTCCCTGGAGGGAGTTGCCCTCTGGGGGTTGGGTGACCCACAGCCAATGACTGCGTGATGGAGGAACATAAAGGCCTTGCCCCTTGCCTTAATTCAGGACCATGCTTGAGGCTGTCTGAGCTCCAGAGCCCCCTGTGCATCACAGCCATCCTCTCCCTCTGTTCCATTCTCCTGCTTGCATTCCCCTTGTGGCCATAAGCAGTCCCTAATCAACCTCTTACATGCGAATCACAGGGTCTCAGAGTGAGATTCCCGGACAACTGAACTGTGACAATCAAACACAAAGTACAAATAGTGCTTCATTATCCTTTGCTCAATTTTAAATTCATACATTGTTTACTGACATCCCTAATGCTTGCATCTGCTACATTTACACTTTGGTATTCTGCAAACACACGAGGACATGGCTAGGCTGTCTGTCCCCCAGTCTAGTGATAACAATGCTACTGCAGGATTTGCACCATGATTTTAAAAACGCAGTTCCCTATCCACTCAAGTTTTTTTATGACTCTAAGATGGGATAAGTAGAACCACAATTACAGGAAAAAAATGTGGGCGTTGCAATTGTAGTCCAAAGTGTTAGAGCATTCACTTTCGTGGCCTCGGCAGTCCCGTTTGTCTTTGTGGAGACTCTATTTTCCACCTCACTTTAGCTATGATTTCTGATATGCACCCATTTCAGTGAGCACAGTTTAAATGACACCCATCCTACAACAACCCTGTTCAAATTTCAGTTACCACAGGGTATTATATTAGTAACTGGAAGAAGTATGCTCTTCAGCCCACACTACATAAATGACAGATACATAGCACAACCAGTGGCCAATCACATCACTTCTTTCAAAGACTGTCAGTGACTGACCTAGTCACTGCACATCTGAGCAGTAGAGTGATACTTGGTCCTGGGGCTTGGGGAGATAAAGGAAGGACAGCAAGAAAGCAGGGTACACTAGTCAGAGGGCGGTTACAGCTGACCTCCGTCCTGAACAAGAGCAGGGTCTTAGAAGGGGTCTGGGAACATGTTAATCCACCCATCTTCAAGCACAGGAAAATTGGGACCAATATCAAACCTCATTATTCATTTCCCATCCTTTCTTTAACACATTACCACAAACTTAGTGGCTTCAAACACCATAAGTTGATCTTACAGTTTGGAGGTCAGGAGTCTAAAATGGGTGGCAGGGCTATGTTACTGCTGGAGGTTCTGGGAGAGAATCCACTTCCTTGCCTTTTCTAACTTCTGTAGGCTGCCTGCATTCCTTGACTTGTGGCCCTATAACACGCTGACCTCTGCTTCTGTCATTGCATCTCCTCAGACTCTCACTTGCCTGCCTCCTTCTCATAAGAACCCTGTGGTTACACGGGGCCAACCCTGATAATCCAGAACAACCACCCATTTCAACATCTTTAGTGTATTCCCATATACAAAATTTCATCTGGCATGTAAGATAACATATTCACAGGCTTTATGGATGAGAATGTGGACACCTTTGGGGAGCTATTATTTTACCTACCATACCCCATCATGTTTTTGCAAGTGACTGGTGTTCTCCTGGACAGTGTCTTGCATTCAGCTGCTAGAATGACAGGGCTGCCTGCAAACATCTGTGTCTGTACCTAGACCCCCCTGGGAAAGGGCAAGAGTAAAAGAACGATGGCCTGGTGTTCCTGCCCCAAATCAGCTTTTCCCAAAGGGCTGCTTAAGACTCTAGTCCCTAGATACATTCTACATTAAAACGTACCACTTTCCCGTGAATGTGGGAAGTACTGCATTCACACTCTCACAATTCATATCAGCATAACAAAGATCCTGAGATGTTCTGCGGTAAAGAAACCTCTTTGACTTGCTTAACTCTGAGTTTTCTAAATTTACTTTTACCTAAAATAAATTAAGGAAGAGGTTGGGAATGCTACATTGGCTTATACTCCAGCTCTGGCCAATGCCATGCAAACAGTTCTGCATGAAGTCCACAGACCTCTCAGGCCCTCTTAAAAGCTTAATGCATGAAGCTGTCTTACCAGAATTATATTAATTCTCTTTGAGTGGTTTCTTCTCTTGCACCAGCCGTTGGATGCACTTTGGCAAACCCCGAAACTGGCTATTGACTCACACGTGCAAAGTATATGAAGTGACACATTTTTCAGGTGTCTCAGCTCTGCCTGGAAACTCATTTCCTGGAGAGCCATTTGTTTTTTCCTCTCTCTTCCTTCTCTTTGACTCTGGCTCTCAAAACTAAAGGGAAAAAAATGACCAGGAAATAACATATCACCAATTACCATGGGCTTTTACCTCTCTCTCTCTTACCTGTCAAATCAAATGCCAGATTTCCACATGGAAACTAAAATTTTTTTTCATTCAGCAGATGAGTTGCTGTTATCAAAACAGAGAAGTACTCATACATTGCCTTATTTCTGGTGTGTTCTAGGCTGCAGCCCTGGATCACTACTGCAGTGGGATGTTTGACTTACCAGTTTTTCTCGGGAACCACTGGAAGTCTTGGAGGAACCACAGAATCTCAAACAGAAGGAAATTTAGAGGTCAGTGATTTAAATTTTCTTCTGGAATCCTAGACTCTTTATTTTAATATCCCCAATTAAGAGGCTTTTAATTCATATTTAACATATTTTACAACCATCATCTACCTTTCAACTACTACTCACTTGAACAAAACCTCCATCCTAGAGAACCAGGTAATTTGCCAAGCCCACACCAGGCTATGTACCTCTTGCCTGTGTTTGAAATGTCTCCTCTCATCTACCCACATTTTTCATCACAATAGCCAATATTTATTGTATATGTTCATATTCCATATGGTAGGTACTGTGCCAGGCCCTTTAATTATGTCAACCTATTTAATCTTTTTTTTGAGACAGTGTCTCGCTCTGTCACCCAGGCTGGAGTACAGTGGCTTGATCTCAGCTCACTGCAACTCCTGCCTCCCAGGTTTAAGCAATTATCTGCCTCAGCCTCCCAAGTAGTTGGGATTACAGGTGCCTGCCATCACACCTGGTTAATTGTGTGTGTGTGTGTGTGTGTGTGTGTGTGTGTGTGTGTTTTTTTTTTTTTTTTTAGTAGAGATGGGGTTTCACCATCTTGGCCAGGCTGGTCTTGAACTCCTGACCTCATGATCCACCCACTTCGGCCTCCCAAAGTGCTGGGATTACAAGGATGAGCCACCGTGCCTGGCCCACCTTACTTAATCTTGACCGTAGTCGTATGATGTAGTATTGCTGCTTTATAGACAAACAAGAAAAATTATATACTGACTTTTACTGTGACTGATACCATTTGCTGTGTGCCACATTTAAGATGCCGTGCTAAGCATTTTACATTTTTATCGTTGTGTCTATGAGTCAATGTTATGATTCCTCTTTTGCTGAAAAAGAAACAGAAGCTTCCATATGGTGAGAAATTCATCCATGGTCACACAGCTAGTAAGTGGCAGGGCTGGGATCCAAGTGCACGAGTATCTTCTATTCATACTTCACTCCTACCTTCTTGTTTTCTTTCCTGCCAGTGGGATCCTCTGTGTATCTCAGAATTCACAGGGCACTTACTCGTCAGCCCAGTCTTGTTATCGTCACACTGTGCCCAGTGGTTGCTTTCTCCTCACTGGACATCTCTTACAGTACTTTGCATCCCTTACCATGGTGCTTACAATGCGCGCTCCCTAAATGTAAACTGGTCTAGAACAAGTCTTCTTACAGCAACCAGGACTGGCATGGACATTTTTCTGATGAGAGATTTCCAGGTTTCAGTTGATTTCTTGGTTATTTCAGGATGCAACTATACAATGGCATTCAGTACAGGGAATTTAATGCAATACTTTGTCCCCTGATGCTTGTTTTAACAGTTACAGAAGGAGAGAGTGACTGTTAGGCTGAGTCCCCCTCAGATCTACTGGGGTGGCTAAGTCAAAAGAATCTCTACGAGTCAGTTATATCTCAATATGTAGCAAAATGCCCAGCACAAAGCAGGTGCCCAAAAAATATCTTTTGAAGAACGACCATTTACAGATAAAGTCAAGTTCTACAGACTGTTTAAAAATGATGATCTCCTTTCATCTCCAAAGTGATTCTTAGAAATCATTCATCCAGAAGGTTTAAGTTCTTCAAGCAGTTAAAGTTATGGTAATTATAATAATTCTATTATTTTTCTGTTGAAATGGATTTAGCACACAGATGAGTTTTTTTGTTTGTTTGTTTGTCTGTTTTGTTTTTAAAGATTTCAAGGTAACTTGTTAGGAGGTATAGAAGAGGGTACCAATAGCGAATTGCTAAATTGCTCCAACCAAGAGTCCTGCAGCATTTTGGGGGACCAAAGGAATTCACTTGGGAAATACGACTTTCTCTGTAATACGTACTCAGGATATTAAAATCCTATGGACAAGTGTCTGAAGAAAGTATTCCACTGATACCAGAATAATGCCTTTGGGCTAAAACATACTGTCTTTTGACTGAGTTTCTTGAAATCTCTGCACTAAATACTGATACTCTACAAATAATAAATCATAACAAGATCTAAACTGAAAAGGTTTTGTAAAGTATCACATTAAAAAATGCAAGGATTGTTCACAGTCTTTTTCATCCATTAAGCCAGAAGCTTCTCCAGAAGCTGAGTCCCACATGTAGGGACCATCCAAGAAGTCCTGGCAGGATGTGGAGAAGAGGGAAGAGGCAGTTTCCCTGGGAACATGGCTGAGGCACTTCTAAGAAAAAATAAACTCATAGAAGGCCTACATCACCAAATGCAAGAAATTAAAACTATTTTGTTTTTCATTCTGAAGGCGATTTTTCTAAAACTAACTAAAATAAATTGAAGTATATTAAAATATTAACTCACACACAAAAAAACTAGGGAGATAAGGTGTCAGATACCCCTAATAAATGCAAGTGGGAAATCAAAAGGAGTCCCAGACAGGCAGGAGAAAAACTATGCTGAGTTTAAATTAAGTTTGTCCCCAGATAGCGATTTGTAGACAGAGAAACAACATTAATGTGTATGCTTAAAACAATACAGTAAATCACCCAGTCGAAATATTTGAAGAAAATAGGGCCCATTGAGGCTGTTTTCCAAGGTCAAACACTTCATTAGAATAGAACTACGGTCTCCTAAAATGCTAATCCTTCCACTACTCCTGGGAAAGAAAACAGCTCCAGTTCCAGTTGATCTGTCTGGAACAACTGGAGAAAGTCAGGTATGGGAAAGAGCAAGACTGAGTGCTGTCGTCAGTTGGTGACGTCTGCTGTGGCATTATGGAAAGAATGATAATCCACATGCCACAGATCTGCCACTCTCCAGTGTACCATGCCACAGTCTAAGTCTACAGAAAAGTCAGCAAAATTGTTGAGTAACTAATACAGATGTTTTCAGTTTTCTTAATGCTCATCATTCACATGTCATCCAGTAAAAATACATAAATACACACACACATTAAGAGATACTGTAACTTTCATAGTTCCAGTGCCAAGGCTTAGTATCAACACATATTTGCTATAGGAAGGAAGGGAGGAAGGAAGACAGGGAGAAAGTGGGAGGGAGAGAAGAGAAGGAGGGAAGGAAATTCCCCAAATACTTCAAGTTCCCCAAATTTAAAGAAGCATGAAATGAAATTATCAGCCCAACAAATTAATTAATTAGTCTATTTATTTATTTTTACTTGAGACGGCGTCTCACTCTGTTGCCCAGGCTTGAGGGCAGAGGTGCGATCTTGGCTTACTTCAACCTCCGCCTCCTGGGTTCAAGTGATCCTCCCACCTCAGCCTCCTGAGTAGCTGGAATTAGAGGCATGCACCACCATGCCTGGCTAATTTTTGTATTTTTAGTAGAGATGGGTTTTCACCATGTTGGCCAGGTTGGTCTTGAACTCCTGACACCTGCCTCGGCCTTCCAAAGTGCCAGGATTATAGGCGTGAGCCACCACGCCCGGCCTGTTTTTTTGTTTTTAGGGGTTTTTTTTGAGAGGAGTCTCACTCTGTCACCCAGGTTGGAGTGTAGTGGCACAATCTTGGCTCACTGCAACCTCCACCTCCTGGGTTCAAGCAATCCTCCTACTTCAGCCTCCTGAGTAGCTGAGATTACAGGCGTGCACCACCACCTCCAGCTAATTTTTTTAATTTTTAGTAGAGACGGGGTTTCATCATGTTGCCCAGGCTGTTCTCGAAGTCTTGACCTCAGATGATCCACCCGCCTCGCTCTCCTAAAGCACTGGGATTATAGGCGTGAGCCACGGCACCCAGCCTCCAACAAATTTATGTAACAGATTTTAGTAACACTATGTACTTAAATAATAACTTAACTTTCTATTCAATGGATTTTAACAGATCTTCTGCTCAATGGATTTGAACACATCTTTCTCCAGTTGTTCCAACTTTCAGCGACTCATTTGATTAAAATCAAGAAGCTTATGTGGTAATAGAAAAAGAGAGAGGGGGAAGACAACAAAAATAAAGAGGACAAAAGGCATTTTACAATATAAAATATTTGAGTTTATCATATTTCTCTTTTGTTTAAAATCAGAGAAAACACTGAAATTATGATGTGATCATTGTTGCTGCTTACATTACCTAACCAAGAGTAACTATGCAATCTTCCAGTCGGTAATCCTCCCTCTATTCCATCTGAATTTGGATATTGGATTTCTTTTCTATCATTGTCTTCTTTGTATGTGCTATTTAGATCAGTGATACACAAAGTATGTTTCCCAAAACGTTAATTCCTCAGGATATTAGTAAGTGTGATTTTTTAAAAGTATGTAGTCCAATAAGTTTGTTATATTATAGGTTAGACAAGTTTACCGGGTGCCTTGCTACAAGATATTGGAGGTTTTTCACATACTAACATATGCTGCAAGTCTAAATACATATGCTGTTCTAAATTTCCTTAGCTACAAAATCTTTCCTTCGTGGAGCTTTTAGCCAAAATAGTGTTTCATGGAACCAATGTTGAGCAAATGGATTTGAATACTGCTTCACCTCAAGCTGCTGTATTGAAAAATCACTCCATTCTCTCTTTTAATCACATGATGCTCTGGTGCTACCCACAGCCTGTCTCTGTACCAAGATCCACCACGTTCCACACAGTGGGGGTCAGGAGATACTTCCTGAAGTCTACTGCAGAGACCTCGGCAGGTCCCTGGCTCTTGCCTCTTCTCACAGGGGCAGTAGTGCCTTTTCCTCCTTTAGCCACAGAAGTCAGAAATGAATTCCAGCCACACCCTGGGATCATATTTGCCAGGTCCCGTAAGTCAGGTCAAGTGGCAGGGACTCATAAACAGTTTCCAGCAGCTAAACTGACCGCATGGAGAGGGAAAGAATCTCACTCTCCACAGGCAGAAGAAGGGACCCAAGTGTGTTTAACTCATTTTGTCAGAAGCCAGGAATCTTTAAAAGTCTTTCTCGAAAAAGCTGTTTTTGAGAGGTTAAGGTTGTGATGTCATTAGGTAAAACATTTTCATCTGTATTTGACAAAAAAAAAAAAAAGAAAGAAAGAAAGAAAGAAAAACATGAGACACTCAGAACCCTTTATTTTATACTTAAATAACAGTTTAATAGAAAATCAGGCAGCCTTTAGTTCGGTGTGAACTTTGCCAGGTTATGTAACTTTTTGCAGCCTTGGTTCTTCAGCCATAAAATGGGGATAAAAATATCCATCCTGCAGCATTCTGTCTGTGATAGAAGTGAAATAATGCATTCACTGGTAACACTGTGCTCAACGCATGGTTCATGCCCAGTGTAGCATCAGCTGCGGATGGTACTGAAAGATCTACATGTTGGCTCCTGTGAGAAACAAGCTCCATGGGTTCTGCTTTTCAAAGAAAGCAAATGACAGTACCATCCTACCAAAGAGTTTTCTTCCAAGGAAAGGACGCTTTAAAAAAAAAAAATAGCAAATTCATCATTTACCTTCTTATTTATGTAACCTTGAAAAAAAATTTAAATCCTTCATTTCAGTAGTACGTCTTGTACTCTTTCAGAAAAGAAATCACTAGAAAGCTGCCTATGGCTGACAACTCCAATTCTCTCCAGAAGGATTTTTTTTTTTTCAATCTCTATTGGGCATCTATAATGTGCCCCATTATGCCAGTCCAACCCCCTGATCTAGCTTACACCAGCCTCAATGGATTTTGATTTCTAGATTGCTTTTCCAAATAGACCAAAGACAGGCTAACTGTTCATCAAACTATTCCGTCTCCTTCCTGGGCACATGACTACATTTCCTGGCATCCCTCACACTTAGCTGTGGCCATGTGACTAAGTTCCAGCCAATGGAATGGGACTGACAGTGTTGTGTGTCCCTCTAAGCCTAACCATATTACCTTCCCATGCACACTCCTCCATGCTCCTGCCCCTTTGCTCCAGCCTGACAAAGATAAGCCCTGCAAGCCTGATAAAGGAAGCCGCATGGAAGATGGCAGGGCCACAAGAGGGAAAGGGTCTATGTTCCTGACAACTCTTATAGAGACCCAACTACAGCTCAAGTACCCTGGTTTTGAGCTGGGTACACATGAAGAATGCTTCTATCATGTTTAGGCCATCCTATAATTTTGGATGTTTTTTACAGTAGCTGGTGTCTGAAGCATCTGGAAGTCCTGAGATTTTTGCAGAACATTATGAGTTTATAAAAATAATAAATCGAATTATTGTGTGCCAAGTCACAGACTCAGGCACTAGCTCATAAAATAACTAAATAATCTAAAACTTAAGGTATCATTATAAACTAGGTTCTACTCTAAGTAAACCATCAGAGATGCCAAAAGTTTAATAAAAATATTGCTAAAGGTTGAATTTTCTATGTTTCAACCTTAAAGTAAGAAAATTCATTTCATTTATTTAGTTTTTCTGTGACACAAGAAAGGCTAGCATTGCTTGACTCCAGTAGCAGGGACATCTTGATTCACCCTATTAAACACTACTGTTTCATGGGGGTATAGTTTGTGTAGAAGCATTAGTGCAGACAGACATTTCTGAGTTTTTGTTTTCAAATCAAATTAGAATTGGCATTGTCAGCTCTAGGTTCTCATCTATATTTAGTAAATAATAGATTGGGATCACTTTCTTAACTTCATAATTATATGATTATATTCCATTATGATTTGACTGTAGTTATCCATGGTTTAAATCAATCATGAAAAACATTATTTTATCTAAATGTTATAATGTATAGGAATATGCATTTGTTCTGTGCACACACAGAAAAGTACATCAGGGGATACTCTAAGAAATTTAAGCCTCAGGCCAAACCTGGGAAATTCAAGCCTCAACCTCAACCTAAGACCAATTAAGTAAATTATTTATATCATTGGCTAAAGTATAAGGGAGCTAACCTAGTTTAAGGCCATCCAGTTAAAGATCAAATGCCAAATAAGATTATTTACTGATTACCAAAAAACTATCATGTTAATTCAGTAAAGATCTCATAATCAAATATATTATCAATGGTACTTCTGGAAAACTGCCTTTGGTGATCATAGATATTAACCTCAACCCAAATACATCCTAAGTAACGTACTAACAACATGCCTCATACCAGTCTTATTCTTTCCATCTCTACTGCTCCCACCTTAATCTAGGTCACAACTCTCACCAGGCCTACTGAAATATCTGCCCTCAACCTGGCCTCCTTGTTTCTACTCTAGCCCCTTCTCCAAATTGTTCCCCGACAAGGCCCCAAAAGGGATCTCCCTCAAGCACACATCATATCATACCACTCTCTTGTTTGAAACGCTTTCATATGTTTTAACTGGTCTTAGAATAAAACTGGAACTCCATCATGGCCTGCTGTGCCTGCCAGTCCCAACCTATCCTAGTACCAACCTCTCCATTCCCTTCACTCCAGCCCAACTAATCTCCTTTGTATCCCTTAAATATCCTGAGCTCTGCCCATCAGGGCCTGTGAACTTGCTGTTCCCTCCATCCAAAATGCTCCCTTCCAGCTTTGTGCACAGCTGACTGCTCTTCACCCTTCAGGTCTTAACTCATCCATCACCTCCCCTAGTTACCTTCTTGCCCTGTTTATTTGCTTTATAGCACTTATAAAGCCCTGTAATTTTATTGTTATTGTTTGAAGACTTGGACACACTATGAGGACATGAAGTTCCCCCATTTTTTTTACTACCTGTGTCAGGTATCATCTCCTTGGAGATGAAAGGATGGATAAACAGATGGATGGATGGATGGAGGGATGGATGGATGGATGGATGGATGGATGGATGGATGGACAGACGGATGGGTGGGTGGATGGATGGAATAAACATGTAGTAGATACTTTCAGAATTATTTGACCCAACAACTGGAACCATCCATGAGAAACCATATTATCACATTTAGCAATGAGTGATTCTGGCAGGGATATATATAAGGCAATCCCAATTTCTCCTTAAGTACATCTCTCCTGGGAATATAAAGAAGCTTTAATTCTGGGACCATTCATATGGCTCTTTCTACACAGTGAGTTATGCAATTATGAGTTACTCAATTATGCAAGATTAGTAATTTCAAGAGGATATCCAAGTATTTAATTAGCTATAATATTTGAAGACATAAGACTATCCTGGTTTTTAATTTTAAAACATCCAATTTATGAAGAAGCTCTTTCAGAGAAAATAAAGTCAACTCAATGCAGAATAAGACCACAAGCTCAAACAAACAAACAAACAAAACACAACAACAACAAAAAAGACCACAAGTTGCTTCCTTAGATTCCTATATCTGGAACTATTCCTTTAGAGGACATAGAGCAAATCAAACCTCTGACAGTGTGGAAATCCAGCACGCACTTCATTCTTGTTTATGACACTGGGTCAATCTGACGGAATAGTTTTGTTTTCCCAGTTCTGACTAAATTAAAGAGAGTTGTGTCTACAGATTATTTTTCCAGAAGTTCCTCTGTATATATAATAGGAAATGCAGGATCAGATCTAGGCAAGGGCTCTTTAAATGTCAGGGCAGTCTTTCCACATTGAACACCCCTGAGAATGCCAACATGTGTGACCACGCTTTTCCCCACTTTGGGCCATGATGAAGAAATGCTATCCCAAGCCAGCAGAGCAGCTGAAGTCCTTTCTGTAGCTCAACATGAGAAAAACCAACAACCTCTGCAGAATGTCTGCCAAGGAACTGCATGCCTGTTGGCAAGGAGACAGCAGCCTACACGGAGGGAGGTTGTAAGAATTAGCCCTTCCATGCATGTGCTAGTGGTAACTCCTGTAAAGAAGTTACTAGGGTCTTTGCTCAGGACATCTCACGGTGCTCCCTCTTTGAAGGCCCACAGGAGAAATTCCTCCCAGAACTCAGTACCAAGAAAAGCTTTGCTTCTCCTGAAGACTTAGTTTTGTTGTTGCTTCATTTGGCCTTTTGGATACTATAAATACTTTAACAGATTATATTATCTCTTTCCTTGTAGGAAGTCCTGAGATTTGCAACCCTCTATACTATTGACACTGGACATTATGGCATGCGTTCTTACATTTGAACTGTGCCCCTGACTTCATCTTGCTTTTTCACTCTTGTTTTCCCTCAGTTCTGATTTCTTTAACTAATCTTTGTTCTCCTGTATCATATATATTTCTATAAATGGTTTCAAATTATTTTGAGAATGAAAATGGCTATTAGTGCATAGATACACACAGTGGATTTTAACCCAAACCCTTTACGACCCTAGTCCTGTAAAAAGACAATGTGGCCTCAGACAGATGTGGTTTTGAATCCTGATTCTGTGGATTTCTAGCTCTGTGACGTTGGTTAAGTTGCTCTATAGTTCCCAGTTTCCATTTCCTCCTCTTTAAACGGGAGCTAGTATCATGTACATTGTATAGTAACTGGGAATTAAAGAGAATGTATTTAGAGCATTGGCACTTAATAATTGTTAAATTAAAATTATTCTTTATTATTATTAATAGCTATATAGATTGTTACTAAAGAATACTTAAAGACAACATCTGGCTTATCATGTTGACAGGCTTATAAGAACTAACACTATCTATTCATATACCACATTTCTGTCTAACAAAGACCTATGGTTAAACACTTCCACACTAGCTCAATGTCTCCAAGCCATTCTTTACAACAGGCTAGATTTATTGCAAGATCCTCTCCCCATTAAGGCTCCCTGTACCATATCCCCTGTCATGGATTGAACTGTGTCTCCCCAAAAAATATACTTAAGTTCTAACCCCCAATACCTATAATGTGGCCTTCTTTGGAAACAAAAGTCTTTGCAAATGTAATCAAATTAAGATGATGTCATACTGGATTAGGGTAGGTACTAAGTGTAACAAGTAGTGTGCTGATAAGAAGGCCATTGAAGGGCCACATGAAGGGACACACAGATGCAAGAAGAATGTCATGTAACTATGGAGGCAGAGATGATGCATCTAGAAACCAAAGAACACTAAGGACTACCAGCAAGTACCAGAAGCTAGAAGAGGCAAGGAAGGATTCTTGTTTAGAGGCTATGGCAGGAGCATTATCCTGATGGCACTCTGATTTTGGGCTTCCAGACTCTAGGACTATGAGAGAATAAATTTTCATTGTTCTAAGCCACCTAGGTTATGGTGATTTGTTATGGCAACCCTGGGAAATGAATTCATCCCCATACTCCTACAGCGCAAGTGGCAGAAGTAAAGAAACCAGGCAAACTTGCAGTCCAAGTGGCGACTGCCAAGAACTCCACACATGCATGCCTGGCAGTGAGATGTATTTCAGGGGAGGCATATACTAAAATAGCCCAAAGGGTTTGACTGTAGACTTCAATGAGTTAATTCTTCTTTCTGAGCTTAAACATCAACAGGAGGGCATTAGGTCTAGATCAACATTGGCAAATAGAGCTTAACTAAGAATAGCTGGATTACAGTGTTATGATGAGAATTCTGTGGAGTCATCTGGGCAAAGATGCAGAGACAAAAAAAACAAAAACAAAAAACAGAATATTCCATCCTCATTCTCCTTATGCCTGTGACCATCCTCTCCAGTTTCCTCTTCTGCTGCCTACTGTAACATAGCATATTCTTAGGGTTCTGACACAGACCCACTTCATTCCATTCCCTATATATTGCCTCTGGACAGACCCACTGATTCTTATAGTCTTATTACTTAAAGCTTCTGTGGATACCTTCAAATCTATCTCTCCTGCCAGCATCAGTCTTCTGCTCTAGTTTAAGCCATATACAACTGCTGGATAGACATCTCCACTTAGCTATCTCAGATAATTCAAAGCAACTTGTCTATAACAGAACTCACCAGTTGCTCCCCTAAGCCTGCTCCTCCTCCCATAGGCTATCTCTCAGTTGGTGGCACAACCATATACCTTGCTAGAAAACTGAGTTTCTCCCTAGTCTGTTTCCTCCTTCTCACCCCTGCCTCCCATTCCAAATCAATTTCCAAAACTTGCCAACCTTACCTTCTAAGTAATTATCATCTTGATACCTGCTATCACTCTCCTAGTTCAAACTCTCATCAACTCTTGCCTTTTAAGATTAAGAGTAGGTATCACTGCCTCCAGGAACCTCTGCAAGGGACTATATTTGTCTTGTTTGCCCTTGTATTCTTGGAATTTAGCATTGTGTCTAACACTGTAGGCAACAGATGATGATGATAATTATCATTTATTGTTCACATTCTATATACTAGGTACTTTCTCAGCACTTTACATCTCCACAATCACACTTTGAAATAGGTACTCTTATTAGCCTTGCTTACAGATAAAGCACAGAATGCTTAAGCGACTTGCTCAAAGTTACACGGTTCTATCAAGAAGTAGAATTGACTGGGCACGGTGGCTCACACCTGTAATCCCAGCACTTTGGGAGGCCAAGGCGGGTGGATTACCTGAGGTCAGGAGTTCCAGACCAGCCTGGCCAACATGGTGAAACCCAGTTTCTACTAAAAATACAAAAATTAGCCGGGCGTGGTGGCACACGCCTGTAATTCCAGCTACTCGGGAGGCTGAGGCAGGAGAATTGCTTGAGCCCGGGAGACGGAGGTTGCAGTGAGCAGAGTTCATGCCACTGCACTACAGCCTGGCTGACAGAGCAAGATTCTGTCTCAGAAAAAAAAACAAAACAAAACAAAAAAAAGAGGTAGAATTACTGAACTGATCTGATATTCAATTTAGATTAGAATATACTCATAAAATAATGAAATGCATACCTATTCATTCAGTAAATATTTATCGAGTGTATGCTGTGTGCTAAACACCAGGGATAAAATGGAAAACAAAGAAAACAAGTGAGTATATAAATAACTTAATTTCAGACATTGGAAAAAGTCTAGCATCTCTCAGGAAACCCATTCCAAGCTTCTCAGGTTACCTGGGAGGAGGGAGGCTGGCAGGAAGAAAAGAGACCGCTCCCCCCTTACTCCACCCCCTTGCTCTAGAAGATTATTCCCAGATACCACCCCCAACCTCAGGCATTGTTAAGACACTTAAGAAATCCTTAAATTTGCAGCATGTGAATCCTCTGCCAGGCTAAGTAAGGCCAACTTAAATTTTTCTATCATAATACCTTTCTTTGTTCTTCAGAAATGTCAAGAAACCTTATGACCACATGCAAGCTGACAGTAATTAAAAGAAGACACTGTCTTCATCTCTACAAAGCCAACTCCTTTTAAAGACAAGAGGACACTTCTGTCCATCATCCACTGTACTCTCATCATTTCTTCCCAACTATTATCTAGCATAATAGATATCCACTATTGGACATGGTCTAGGAAAAAATCCACATACATTCACTGAGTAAAGAGGATTATTCTGGTAGGTGACATCCATCTTTCATGCCTGCCATCTGAAATTCTTATTAACACCCTCAGAAGCAAAAGCCCCATTCGGGCTCAAAAGGACCCAGGGAAATCAACACTGAAATGAGGATGGGGATGGAGGCTGTTTTGGTAATCCTAAAACAGAGAGTAGGTTTTACTGATGGTGCACATTTACTTACTGAAATCCTTATTCCACCACGCTACATTTCTTTTTATCAGGGATTCTTTTCTAACAGCTCAAATTATTCCTGGGTGGGAAGTTACTATATGCATAATCTTCAGTTGGGCTGGAAAAGACAACTGGATATTAGTTTGTCCAAAAAGCCCCTCTAAGATTGATACAATTAAACGACAGCTACAGGGAGCATCATGTACAAAAAAGCGGCAAAAGGGGGTGGTGGAGAGGAATGGACTTAGAACTTCTTGCAGTTTTGCCTATACAGATTATAACTCAATCAGATTTGAGAACTGTAAGAAGTCACACGGCAGTTTTTGATTAAACAAACATTTACTATGTAAGAGGTGCCACGGATACAAAACTAAGAAAGACACGTTTTTCTTCTGGAGGGGAAGAAATATGAATCACCCAAGCAATACAAAACTGTGTGATATCACTAGAGGAGAGGTAAAAAGTGCTCATGATCTAACCAGCCTTGGGGAGTCCCAAGGAGAATGCACCAGAAGTAGTACAGGACATTAAATGGACACCTAAGTTGCCATCTACCACTCTGTAAATGCCTCAATTTTCCCCAATGTCTGACTTTGTCCTCCCCATATCCCTACACAAAAAGAACTAAACCATCAAATAACTTTACCGTCATTAAGACATGGCTTCATTATCATCATTTGGTTACCCAACAAATAATTATTAAGAACCTACTATGGCCGGGCGCGGTGGCTCAAGCCTGTAATCCCAGCACTTTGGGAGGCCGAGACGGGCGGATCACAAGGTCAGGAGATCGAGACCATCCTGGGTAACACGGTGAAACCCCGTCTCTACTAAAAAAATACAAAAAACTAGCCAGGCGAGGTGGCGGGCGCCTGTAGTCCCAGCTACTCGGGAGGCTGAGGCAGGAGAATGGCGGGAACCCGGGAGGCGGAGCTTGCAGTGAGCTGAGATCCGGCCACAGCACTCCAGCCTGGGCAACAGAGCGAGACTCCGTCTCAAAAAAAAAAAAAAAAAAGAACCTACTATGGGCCAGGTGCTGTGATAGCCTGGCTCTCTCACAGGCCAGGTCTGGTGAGCAATTTATCCTGGACCTCATATCCATAAAGGGCTGATAATATAGATTTTTAACATCATCTCCAAATGATATCCTATATACAGTCACAAAGATATACTTCTAGGATTCAACCTCAAAGCATATCACAATTTTTATAATCCTGTATTGTCAATTTAAAAAATATATATACAAGTCCTCCTACTGCCACCCATGGATATGATCCAGGTCTCTCCTATTCCCTATGGTCATTTACGAGAAAGCAAACGAGCCAGTTGTTATACCTTCCCTCATAGAACTTATTGCTTAGTAGAGAGAAAGGTATCAAACAAGGACACACACCAAACTGATAACTGTAGTTGCCGCAGGGGAGGAGAGGAGGATGACAGGAGGCCGAGCTGTTAAGCAAAGCTTTCACTTGCCCTGAGGTGTTTGAATTTTTACCATATGCACATATTCACAGTATTCCCCGTATAGTCATTATCAGTTTCTCTATCAAGGATCATCATTAAAAGAAGAGCCAAGAAAGGGACCAGAAGACAAGCTGGCTCCAAATGAGGCTGACCACAATGCTGAGGCAGTGAGAATGAGTGAAACATCAAGTTGCCAGAGGTGACTGGGTTCGTCTGAGGATAAAATAGCTGCACAAAACATTGTGGTGACCATCCTCTGCGTGTCCCATGGGAAGTACTGCTAGGCCTGGACACAAGGCTTCCCTTTCCTGGGCTCTCTACTGGGCTCAACCGCCTAATGGCCCTACAAATGGAACAATGTACATTCAAGGATTGAGTAATATGGATGATCAATGTGTTACTCTTGCCCTGATTCAAAACTTGTCTTTTCATGGAGAGCAATAAATCTTATCAGCAGATGCCAAATGCCCCTCAACTGAATCACAGCTATATTGTCTAGACTGAAATGTCTCATCTCCATTTTGTCAAATTCTGCCTTGTCCATTACAGTTAACCTCATAATCCACATAGACACCACACAATTCCATAAGCAACAGAGCAGCCCCTGCTAACCAGCCCTCCCTCTGAGGAAAGCCTGAACATGTATAAATGATCTCAAGTCATGCCAGGGAAATAAGAACAGATATCATGGAAACCATGTTAGCATGTCAGTGCATGCCTGCTGATGACAAACTGAGCAGTTATGCCAGACAAATTTAGGAGTCAGAATGTTTCCTTACACTGTCATTGTTTTCAATTTTCTGATTATATTTTTGAGATACATTCAATACCTCTGGTATTTACAGAACAGAACAGAGGTATAACCAGTGACTGATCATTCAATAATGCTTCTAATCAGAGTGATTATATGTGAGTGTACAAGTGTGTGTATGTTTGTGTGTGTCCGTATTATTTTGTTTTAGTATGACGGGTGACCTCTTTGCCATGTATACTTGTTAGGGTTATGTGCACATGTAAAGCCAGCATAGAGAAATGCAATCAAATGCAACTCTGCAGGAGGAGGAAAAGTAGCAGAGGAATGACTTTCTGCAGGGGATGTCATGTCTGAGCTCTGCTCCGAGAGGTCAGTGGGAGCTTGCACGGTGGATAGGGTTGCCAGATAAAATAAAGACACCCAGTTAAATCTGAATTTCAGAAAAACAATGAATGACTTTTTAGTAGGTATGTCCCAAATGTTGCATGAGTGTTCTATATTTTTATTTGTGAAGACAGGCAATCCTAATGATGGGAGAGGGACAGATGTGTATGCCAACCATCTTTCCTTGTCATGAATATTGTCAACATCAGCATCTATTAACGTTACAGAACATGGGGAATGGAGTCCATGCTCTTGGGAAACCCTAAGAATTACTCTTCCTGCCTAAAACACTCAGAACATGCCTGCTTCTTCAACCACAGGCTCCTTGAGATCATGCACTACAACTTCTTCCTCCTTCTTCAGGACCTACGCCAGTCGCCGAAATGTTGTAAACATAAAAGTACATTTTTAGATAAATGAGAATATAATATGGAATTATAGTAAAGTTAGGAAATTTGGGGTGAGAGGGCTAAAGATGACAAAACTGTGCATGGCCGAAAATACAGGTAACTTCAAGACGACTGACAATAGCCAAATGTGCAGTCATCTCCAACACCTATGAGCAGAACTTACCACAGTAACAGAACTGAACAATCTTTTAGCTTGATTAGTATCACTGAACTGTCTCAAACTAGTGAAATGTATACTAAGCACAATGGGCAGTTTCAGGGAAGTGGGGGAATGCACTAAATTGGGAGACCCACAGTTATACAAGTATCTATTTTTTTAAACCCATGCTTAAGGAGGCCAAGGCATTGTAAAAGCAAAATGGGGAACAAGTAGTTCTAATTGGAACAGTTCAAGAAGTTTTAGGTAGAGAAGTTATATGAGGTATGTAAAAAGCTATGGCCCTCAGAGAGGCTTTGCACTTTATAGAATCTGTGTGTGTGTGTGTATGTGTGTGTGTGTGTAATTATAAGTATATATACATGCATAAACATGGCTGCAAGAATAGTATATTCCCACATACTGTATGTTATTCATATCAACTGATTGGAACTGAGCCTTAGGGAGAATCCACATTTTCTTTCAAAATACTCTAGAGTAGAAACGTTTAAACAAATAAAGTAGCATTGATTGCATTTCAGATGTATAATAATTTTTCCTTTTTTAATGTATCTTCTTTTAAAAACAGCCTTCTCTTATTAAATAAGAAATGCTTGGCCGGGTACTGTGGCTCACGCCTGTAATCCCAACACTTTGGGAGGCTGAGGCAGTCGGATCACGAGGTCAGGAGCTCGAGACCATCTTGGCCAACATGGTGAAACTCCATCTCTATTAAAATACAAAAAATTAACCAGGCAGAGTGACGCGTGCCTGCAATCCCAGTTACTTGGGAGGCTGAGGCAGGAGATTGCGCCACTGCACTCCAGCCTGGCGACAGAGCAAGACTCCGTCTCAAAAAAAAAAAAAAAAAGAAAAAGAAAAAGAAAAAGAAATACTTGCTGACCACAGAAAACTTTAAAAAATCCAGGTAAATAAAAATATAAAAATAAAAACCACCCATTATTCTTCCAGTTAGAGATAATGACTCAAAATTTTTGCATGTATATCAAGACTTTTTTTCTGTATATATATGCATATGTCTATATTTAACAAAAGTGGTATCAGCCTCTATATGCAAATATAAGCTTGTTTTATTAAGCTACAAAGTGTATCTATCCAAGTGACCAAATATATTCTCACACATAATTTTTAGTGCTTACATATATGTTTTCTACTGATGGCTTACTTAAGTATTTATTGCTGAACATTAAAATTGTTTTCCATTTTTTACTGTGACAAACTTCCTTACAGCTAAGTCTTTAAGGGCATCATCATTATTTCTGGGGAATCAATTCCTAGAGGAACAACTGCTGAGTCAAATACTATATACACTTTTAAGGCTTTTGATCCATATCACCACTTTCCTGTCTAGGAAGGTTGTGTCAATTTATAATGCTATATAAAAGGGCTTGTTTTCTTAATATTTTTCAAATTTGGTCACCCCAAGAAATCTGCCCATGAAATCAGAATTTATGTAGATAGAACATGTAGAATAATATATATAATTTATTTTTCACAGGAAATGGAAACCTTTCCCAAAAGCCAGAATTTTAAGAAATCCCACTTACCCACAATTAGCCTTTGGCGCAGTCAACTGATTTAGACAAGAACTTTTTAAGCCAACTTTTCAATGAAAGTCTGCCATGTTTATGGAACTGTGGCTATTTGCCATTGTACAATGACTTAATTGCAAATTAATGTATATCTTTTTTTTGTAAGAAGATATAATAAGCTACCTTTGTTTAATGACAACCCATTTTACTTTCCTGGAGAAAAGAATCCATTTGCTTTAACCATAATCAGAGGAAAGTTATTTGGTCAAACAAAATAAAAACTATAAACAATAGATAGCCATCATTACCACAGTAACATTGGTCCAGCTAGAAATTCACTTAGCTAAATGGGTGACCTCCTACTCACATACCTTCTCAGTGCACAACAAACACAGGAGCAAACAAAAGCTTTTACAGAATCCAGAGCCACCAGGCAAGAAGAAATGATACTACAAGAGAGAAGGTAATGAGGCAGAAAGATATTCTCAAATATAAAACCCCCTACAGGACTTTTAAGGAAGGTATCAGAGGCATAGGGAAGGCTAAGTCAAGGATGAATTTAACTGAAGAAAAGGATATTTAGAGATTATCAATATTTTCTAATGCAACAGAAAACCAAGCCAGCTTAGTCTTCTACTTAGTGAGTGCCATGCTAAATCGACCAACTCTATTCTTCATCTTTTTGGGGATCCAGAAAAATCAAAAAGAGAAAATATCCAAATATAGAAGCTTAATTTAACAAAATCGGAAAAACCTAAACTATATTGTGCTCTGGTGACCTAGCAATCAAATAATCACAGTCATTTGGTCAATGTCTATGATTAACTCAATGAGACAGGATGTTTGGCTATAGCGCCAGGTACAAAAAATATATTTTCATGAAGGATCACTCCCTCTTATGTAATAGATTTGGGTGAGTGAGTGAGTGAGTGAGTGCATGGACTCAGCTTTTGGCTTTCTGAAATCAGTCTTGTTATGATGATTCCTTAGTGCTGGGATAGATCATCCAGGCATTCAAGGTAACACGATGGTAATACTTTGCTCATTTTTTAGAAAAAAACAAAACAAAACAAAACAGGTATCACTTCCAAAGTCAGCATAGTCACCCAAAGTGAAAAAGAAAAAAAAAAAAAAAAAAAAAAAAAAGCCTTGGAGGCAAAGGAAAGGGGCCGCAACCTTCGTAACTGTAAAATGACGAATGAGAAAACTCCTCCTGCTGAAGATATTCAGGTATATAAAGGCACGTGAAGGAGTACTTAAAACATCATTGTCAAATCCACATCTTCTGGATTTTTTTTAGCTTGAAACAAACAAAAAAAAAAATGAGCACCATACCCAACATGATTCAAAAGTGTCTGTGGCTTGAGTTCCTTATGGGTACGTTCATTGCTGGCACCCTATCCCTGGACTGTAACTCACTGAATGTTCACCTGAGAAGAGTCACCTGGCAAAATCTGAGACTTCTGAGTAGTATGAGCAATTCATTTCCTGTAGAATGTCTACGAGAAAACATAGCTTTTGAGTTGCCCCAAGAATTTCTACAATACACCCAGCATATGAAGAAGGACATCAAGAAGGCCTTCTATGAAATGTCCCTACAGACCTTCAACATCTTCAGCCAACACACCTTCAAATCTGGGAAAGAGAGACATGTCAAACAAATCCAAATAGGACTTGATCAGCAAGCAGAGTACCTGAACCAATGCTTGGAGGAAGACAAGAATGAAAATGAAGACATGAAAGAAATGAAAGAAAATGAGATGAAACCCTCAGAAGCCAGGGTCCCCCAGCTGAGTAACCTCGAACTGAGGAGATATTTCAACAGGATAGACAATTTCCTGAAAGAAAAGAAATACAGTGACTGTGCCTGGGAGATTGTCCGAGTGGAAATCAGAAGATGTTTGTACTACTTTTACAAATTCACAGCTCTATTCAGGAGGAAATAAGGTATATTTTTGGAATTAAGATTCCTTTTCCCTCCAAAATCTCTTTCTCCTTCGCCTCCTCCATCTTCTTTTTAAGGGTTATTGTGCTATCCTGTAAGCCTGTCCTCAGTTGGATTGGTAGTCTCGGAACATCAGGGACATTCACCTCTCTAAGGAGAGGTAATGCCAACCATCCTCTGGGTGACCAAGAGTCTCCCTAGAAAGTCTTTAAGACAGGTTTAAAGGAATAAGATTCCCTCTCCATCATCTTCTATTCTCTCTTCCTCTTTTCTTGGGTCATTTTGAAAGAGCTTTGCTATACCACCTGTGAACTTCACCAAGACAATGGCTAGAGAATAGAGAGCAGAGCATGTTGCAAAATGATAACATTTCAATGACCTAACTGTTTTGCTGCCAACATTGTTTATCCTATGAAAACTCAGCACATTTAAAGAGCTTATACATGCTCCCTAGAGTCAATACCCTTCTATTATCCCCCCCCCCCCCCGCCCCATGCTCAGGGGAAAAAGGTTGACATTTCTGGCCCATTTCCTTCTCAGCTTGGTTTGTTTGAATTGATGCCATTTGTAGAATGGTATTTCATTACTTTAAGAGTGAAGATCCATAGTGAAATTGGATGGATGGTTGACTTAGATGACCATTAAGCTCTCATTTAACCTTTGAGATGCTGTGATTCTAATGTAGCACACTCTTAATTCCTGATGTATATTGTTTGATTCCTACATCTAAAGGCATGGAAAATGCTGTGGAAAAGTATAGTACAGTATCTGTCTTTTATTGTTTTTCATGTGCCTGAAATAAAATGTCCAGAGTCATAATATGGAACGATTTTACATTAGATGTTCCTAGTTAGAAGACTACATTCTGTGAGTTAATTTAACTAGCTATTCCAATAATACATAATACTTTAATATCTTTTATCTTTTTATCTTTTTAAAAGTTACTTTGAAGTCAGATTACCTAGATTATTTACTTTTCTAGTATGGCCCTTCAGCTATATTAATTCACCACCTGGCTGACATGGATTTTCTCTTCCTCTCTCGCCTCTACCCCATTTCAGAATCATCTACTTTCAAGCAAGAATTAACAGAGATTGTGGCTATGCAAATGCACAAAAAAAGGGTGAAATGTACCTGCAATGTACCTGGTTCTGCCCTTGGAAGTCATTTCCTGCTCATGCCATTAAGAACATGCTGCCAAACTGTTCAGATTCAAGATTATTCCAAGTGCAGGGCTCAAATGTTATAGCCAAAGAAAATCTTATAATATAAGTGAGGTAAATTTCAGCCAAGAAGTTAGAAGAAATGTTTAAAACAACAATAACAAATTGTGGATCATGGTATATGCAGGCTATCAGTAGAAGGATCAGGCAATAAAATGAGTTAGTGCAAACCATTTAGTAAAAATAACTATCAGCAGAGTTGTTCCAAATTAAAAATAGTACTACAAGCTTGTTAAGGAGTTAGGACATGCAAGCTACTAAGCATAAAATATACACTTGCTATTTTTCATGAATTTCTCTAATAAAGCCTTTGCCTGTTCTCTCTAATAGCTTTACTGGAATGATATCAATTACTTTAGTCATTTATGGTTGCAGTTCTGCCAAGTGTTTGCTATCCAGAAGGAAAGAGAATGGCTGAGAAAGCTGAGCACTTCCAGTTAACACAGATTTTCTGATTGTGTGGTAGGGGTAGAAGTTAGAACACTATGCTTTTTTAAGAGCATATCATATCAAATCAAAAGAAAAAGGATAACATCTCCACTGGAAAAAAGGCAAGGGCACAAACTGACATCACAAAGGAAGAAATACTACAGACAATATGAAAAATGTTTAATCTAACTTCATTTTTAAATGCAAAATAAGACGACAAGACACTCCCATCAGTATGACAGAAATGAAGGAGAATGACAACATAAAATGCGAGTGAGGTGTAAGGTATAGGACACAGGAGCCTTTGTGCATTACTGGGAAGAAAGTAAACTGGGACATGTTTTCTACAGGGAAATATGGCACTCTTCAATATCCTAAAGAATGCATCAGTCCCTGGGACCTAGGTATCACGTCTTCAGAAATTTATTCCAAGGAAACAGATAGATAAGATTGTTCACTGGAACCTTGTTTATAATATCTACCCCTTTAATATTCATTTTCACCTATCAGTATTTTCTATTTTTCCTATAATGATTTTTGGGGGGATTTTTAATTCTAAAAGAAACGGTACAAGCTTAACTTCCATTATAATTACCCTGTTTTCCTTAGTGGGTAGGCCAAGACAAGAAATGCTCTTTTACCTTGTTAATGATACCTTTGGGTACTTCTTGAGTAACTATGGTCTTTTTTGTTGCTTCTGGGTTGCTGCTCCTAAATTTCAAAGGAATCTTTCCTTGGGGTTCATTTTCATAATGAAATGTTTGTAAAGTGCCTTTCAGTACTTCAAAGATGGTGCTGTTTTTCTCTTACTGGTTCCACCGTTGGGAAGGTAAAGAGATATAATATCCAGAAATCACTATAGAAAGTGCTCTATGTGTCACATTCCTGGCTTAGCAGTCTCACTTCTGTTTTGTTAAATGGAAACTCAAAAGTCCTGTTGAGTTGACAAAGGGAAAACTCTCGGAACTGAACAGAGCCAAGCTTCCGGTATCCACTGAAAATGTCTGAGTGGGTACATGGATCATAATGTTCCTAAGAAGCCTCCTTCCCCTGGGTTGAGGAGGAATCAAAAGTGTAATCGAGCTTCCTTGGAAGAGGGACTGACTGGGGATCCCACAGGAAAAGCTGGCAACAGCAGGTCAACTGCAAGGCTATGGGGAGGTATAGGTTGCAACAGGTGCAGTCCCAGTCAGCCTCCCCTCAGAGGCAAGACAAGTCGCTGGGCACCATCTGGGGACCCTGCCTTCTCAGAGTAGCTACTTCGCTTTTGCCCCAGTTCTTTAATCAATAATCCACACTAAGAATGAACACAATGTATAAGCATCTAACTTGTGCAGGGAAACAGGGGCGCCTGCAACCCAGCAAGCGCACCCACAGGGTACTCAGGGCCATCCTAAGCCACTTGTTCGCGGGAACGTGGAAGAGGAACTGTGCTCTGGACGTATCTGCGTTGCGTCCTCTGAGTCCTCTTTTTCTACAATGCAGAAAGGGGACTTGAGATTTAAACTTGGAGCGGTACTCAAAGCCAGAACTCCACGTTCATTCCGGAGTGAACCACCACACCACTATTTCCAGGCAACGTCAGGAGGTTTCCTCGTTATTTGCATCTCCATTCTCTTTTTGGCGACTAGCCTGCCCTCCCGCCCTTGGAAACTTGTGGACTCGAGAATCTCAGCTTTCCGCCTACCAAAGGTGCCCCGATCCCCTCCCACTGCCCTAGCAGCAGCCCAGCCCCAACGCCTTTGGCTAGAGATTGAAATCCTCTGGAACCAACCACGGGACACTTTGGATTGGGGCGGAACACGATTCCACTGTCTCGAAAGCAGCACCTTCTCGGATTTGCGCCCTTTGCGGCGCGCCTGGATTGAGATCTGAGAAATGCGCCCCGGGCCACAGGCAGCAGCGGAGGCGGGGAAGGAACAACTTTCCCTCCGCCCTCTAACCATAAGGGCGGGGTGGGGCGGCCTCGCTGGGGTCGGGCTCCTCCGCTTCCCCAGCTGGGATCCCCTGCCGGAGCTGGCATGGGGGCCGGGGAGGAGGACCAGAGGGGCTTCCTTCTCTCCCCAAGCCCTGCCAGATGTTGGAAAGGCAAACAATAGGCGAAACGCGGAGAAACAAAAGGCCATTCGCCACGATCTCAGTCGGCTGCGTCGCTAGGTCCCTGCGGGGAGGGTTAGGGGAAAGGGTCAGGAAAGAGGGCGAGGGGGAATCCTGAGAGATTTAGGGTCTCTGGTACTTGTCAGGCGCCAGGGGTCTGCGCTTTACCCTCCCAGCAGGGGTCTGAAGGTGGGAAGGGGCAATCAAAGAAAAGTGGAAGGGTTTTCACCTTCTTCCCCAGTTCAGGGAAAGGGAGGGCTGGGATTCCAGATGTTTGACAGTTGTTGGCCCCAAAGTTAAGAGCGATTTGTATGGCCTTTACACGCTCCCCACCTCCATGAGGCATCGTCAGCCCCGGGGGCGACCTGGCTTACAGCGTGGAGTTCCCCGACGCTGCCCCAAGCCGAGACTCCTCCCTCAGGATCAGGACGCCCAAGCGTTGTCCCCCAGCCCGGGAGCACTTTTGTAAAAGTTTGTCTTCCCGCCACCCACAGCCCAACACGCACCCTGCATGCGTCTGCGGCTGGGGATGGGCTCGGAGACTTGCACCCCGAAAGAAGGACGATCTTATTGATTTATATCTTTTCAAATCAAGGCCACGGATCCCGGGGTGGAAAGTGGGCGACCCTAGTTCCTGCCGGGAAGTGCACACAAGGAGCCGGCCAGAAGCCCAGGCGCCGGCAGGGGTCTGAAGCGGACTCCAGCCCCGGAAGCCCGCGGCCGGCCGGCAGAGGGCCGGTCCGCCGCCTCCCACACCTTCTTGCACACGCGCTCAGGTGCGCCCCGCACCTCGCCGCCCGCCTGGGTGAGGTCGGGGGCGAGCAGCCACCGGGCTGCGCCGCCTCCCCTCGCTTGGAGCGGGTTCTTACTCACCGTGGGGTTTTACCTCCAGCCCAGGGCCCGGTCGGTTTCCTTCGCCGGGTCAGCTGCAGCCAGCGCGAGAGGAAAATGGTGAGCTCGGGGCAGGTGGGGCGTCGCTTCCCAATCCACTCAAGGGACTCTGCGGCCGGTGCGCGCGGTCCCAGCGAGCCAACCGGCGGACAGGCGAGCGCCTGGCTCCAGCTGCAGCCGCCGCCGCTCCGGAGCAGCCCCCACATGCACCCAGCGCGCCGCGCAGCCGGCCGGGGCTCGACCGTCTCGCGGGGACGCCGAGCGGGGACCCCTGGCGGCCGCCTGCGGAATGGCAGCTCCGTGGGGAGAAAAGTCGTCTTTGGGATCATCTTCCCTCCGGAAAGAGATGGGACATGACCAGTCCTAAGGGGGCTTCCAGCCTTGCAGAAAAGACACTGACTCTCGGGCCAGGGCAGTGAAGAAGGTGTCAGATCAGAAAGGATGATCTGTGCGTCTACCACGGCCACTTTCAAGGCACCTAGAGAGGGGGAAACGGTTTGCCTTCCCCAGAATTTTCTGATTGTTGAAAGATACCACGAATTGCCTGACACAGAGCGGAGCATCAATCATTGGAAAATACTCGGATTCTAGCGGATTTACTAGAACACACTGGGAGTCATGGATGAACATGGATTTTAAAGTCCAACCCACAGCCCGCCACTCTCTACTTGTGTGGTCTTGGTCTGTCTACAACCTTAAAGCCTCGGTATTCTCCTCCGTAAACTGGCGGGGAGCAATATCACCCTTGCAGGGTGATGGTTACGGGTAAACTACATTTAAAACGTTTTTATAGTTCATAGTAACAGTAATCAAATATGAGCTTCCTGCCTTCTGCAGAAAAAGAATTGGGTCTTTCACGTTTTTCTATTCCCCATATGATCACATCTTAGTGCATATTGGTTGAAGTGTACCAAATGACGAAGTACTGCATTTTACCATTCTTACTACACACTTCAAAGAAGTGTGGAAATACATTAAGTAGAAATTAAGATATATGGAGAAAACATCCCTCCTCCAAAAGAGGTTTCTGCAACTAACTACGAAGTGAGAACTTCTAAAATCACTTAAATCTTTTGCAATATCAAGTCATCTCAGATATTGTAAGAAACATTTAATAGTCATGACTTAGTGATATCAACCCTGGATTAAATGACTCTAATTCTGTGTCATTTGTGTAATGTAAAGATATCGATTGTGAATATAAGACTCAAATATGAGAAAACTGCCAGATACAAAAACATAGCCCCTAAGCAATATTTCTGTTCATCACCGAGGAATCTCATTCTCAAACTGCCCCAGTTTTTAAGAGGATGAACATCAGAGTCAGACAGACCCATAGTAGCTGAGTCTAACCTTTCTGAAGCTCTGCTACCTCATCTTATAAAATAAGGATAATACAGGTATTCAATGAAGGAATACATACAACATGCTTAGGGTAACACCTGTCACATGGTAAGTGCTCCAGCGTCACCACCTGTCATTCTTTCCAGCATACTTCTCACCCCACCCACATGTAGCCCCTCCCTCATGAGCTCAAGGGCCCCCATCACGTGTTATACTCATACACGCACAAGTTTCAGTGTCCCTTAAGATGTTATCTTCTGCAAATTAGGAACAGAAAGAATATTTTCAGGTAGTTTGGAATAGAATAAATAACATTCACATTCTTTGCCCAAGTCAGTACAGATTAATTTCCGTCATTTCCAACTCACGCTGTATACATTTCCCACAAGAGGAAAGTCATGCTAGTCTTCAGTAGCGTTTGAAAAAAAAAAAAAAAATTCCAAGAGGATTCTTTTGCCAAGCCACTTCATTACAGCTTCCCCTTAAAGGATACCAAAGGAGCACAGGGATGTTGGAAAGATGTCGCCATAGCAACATTGTAATAGATGACAATAGAGTAAAAGTGAAGAAAGCACATTTGCATAGTCATTGATAAACTTGGACCTACAGTCATATTGCTCTGGGCAGCAGTGCTCAGAGTTCAAGGGCTACTCAAAGTAAATTTGGCAAGAGGCTATTTCTGTTTATTTTGGCTAAATCTGACTACCCAGTTCATTGTGCTCGTGTGTGTGCTAATTGTAATTGTTGCAGGCAGTTCACTAACAAACAGCAGACATCCTCAAGAGTCCTTCCTTTCATCCTAAGCAATGTGAGTTCACAAATCTAAATGTGTACCTAATAAATCTTCAATAGTAAAGCATACTTCCTCCTTACCTGCTTCTCTTTTGTTTTCAAAACTTTAAATAGTCACAGGTATAGAGAAATTGCCTCAATGCTTATGGGAACTTCTGTAATAACTTATGTTAATTAACTCTGGGTACTGAAAAGAAACAAATGTGCATGGCTTCCCCTAAGCACTGAGGTAATGGCAATTCAAATAATAGCAAGTTTATATATGTGATATATATAGATTTATAGATATATAAGAAGACATCATATATATATATACATTTTAGAGATCATATCTATCTTTTAAGCAATTTCAAACCATACAGGAATCCATATATGATCTTAAGGCATAATTTCTGCTAGCATACTTCTCAGCATTTATAATGACACTAAATGTCTATAGTCATTTCCTCTGAAATGCACATTACATCAATCCCATTTTGTGAAAGTGGAACTAAGGCATAAAAAGGTCAGAGGTCGGGAGCTGGGAAGAATGTATGACAGTGTTCAAAGTTGTTTCAGTGACAGCTGAACAAGATAGTGTCATTTGGAATCATAATGGACAATTATCTTCTTTCTAGTCTATAGGAATAGAGTGAATGTTCTTTCCCAAGTTAAAAAAAAAATTATTGAAAAGAGACTATACTCTTTCTTCCTGCTCTTAGAATGTGTTTTGTTTACAGTGACCCAGTGCTCCTTCATATCTCTCTATTAGATGGTATTTTTTTCTTATTTAAAAATATCCATGTGGTTGAGGCTGCAGTGAGCTATGATTGCACCACTGCACTCTAACCTGGGCAACAATGAGACCCCATCTCAAAAAAAAATAGTTTGTATCTTTAACAAGTGACCCTTCTTCTCAAAAGATGAGCCTGATGTTTCTGCTCTGGCTTAACGTTAACCAGGTGTGGTACACTTGTGATCTGCCTCAGTACTCTGAGTAATGGGGAGGAGTTCTCTCACTATGAAACAGGTCAACTTAGATATGATCCAAAAAGGGTTAGTTGCCAGGAGAACCAAAGTCTAAGGGAGTCACATCTACAAGCCCATAGCCTGGACCCCGACATTAATCCTACAGTGAGACGTTAGCACCTTTCACAAATGGAAAAATCAGGCCACTGTGTGCTCAATGGGTTTGGAATGTTGTGCTTTCAAAGCAATTGATACAGAAAGGTATAGAAAGATCGAGAAGAGGCTAGTGAGTCTTGGATGCTTCGAACGTGATATAACGCCCCTTTCTCTTCTAAATAGTAAAATAATGAAGATCTCAAATAGACTTTCTCTCTTTGAGAAACACAGCTTTACTGCTTTTGCAATCAATGCCCTTGCCCTCACCAACAAATCAGTCATTAATTCCCAACGGCCTTGCACTGCAAATACAGAAAAAAAGGTTTTTGTATCTCCTTAGCTCTCTTTGAATGTCTGTGGGAAAGAAATGAAGGAAGTAAACATTTCTACTGCCAGACTAAAGGTAGTTTTTGGTAAACTTGGAACCTCTCCAAACCACCCCCTACCCTCCTGGCATAGAAAATAAACAAGATTTTTCCCTTTATATCATAATCAAGGCAAGAGACAAAAATGAAGGTATCACCCAACCTGATCTTCTTTAGCCTCTAGCTGTTCTACCTACACAGAACTATTTTCTCAAGATTCCAATTAGGTTTGATATACTGTTCAATATTAATTTCCTCTTAAGAAGCTACTTCACCATTTGGAAAGCCCCTTGGGTTGGATAATTATTGAATTTCTAAATGGCCTCTGGCTAGCCTCAATTGTGTTAGTGTTTCATGTCCAGTAAGTAATATGAAAGAGGCTTGCCTTGGGTATTTAACAGCCCCTAATGATGCTTTTCAGAGGGAAAAAACCCTTCTGAAAAGATTTTTGGAAAAGTTTCAGTTAATTTTTTCCCAAGTCTTGTTGTCTAATGCTCAACAGAGTCTCTGTAGAAATGAATAGATAACTTCCTTCCTTCATTTTTCCCTTCCTTTTTTCTTTCTTTTATCCTGCCCTCTTCCCTCTTTCTTTCTTTCTCTTCTCTTCTTTGTTAAAGGATTTCTGACGGCTAGATAACTCATCAAGGTTTCTATCCAGTGTCCCAGAAGAACAATTCTTCTTTTTGATAAAATGAATTACATTTTCATTCTCTTTCATTGTCTTTTTGTTTTCCTGTGTTCTTTTGGGTTTCTTTCAGCACACGATAAATGATGTTTTCATTTGAAATTGCTTCTCACTACTGCTCAGATGGTCAGCATGAGAAGTCAAAAGGAAAGCATATACACTAGTAAGAGAATCAGGGTGTGGAAAAGGGTCTCTAAGACCCCAGCCCCCGAGAAGAAGATGGAGACCCAAACATGCCAGTCACCAGTTTGAGGCTCATAGCTTGTTAGTGTAGAGCCAGATTTTGTACTTGTAGTTTGAGGAGCACAGCTTGTTAGAATCCAGATCTCATGGCTTTTAATCCAGAAATATTTCTTGGTTTGGGAGTTGTTTTTCATTGTTGCTGTTGGCCAGTAATTATGGTACTCTGGTGAAAAGGCTGTTTTATAGGTCAGTTATTTGGAAAGGCCATTTTCCGTTTGTTTGTTACTGAATAGATGTGCTTGCCTTGTTCATTTGGCAATGCCCTGAGCTCCTCAATCTCTCAGTCCCTTCTTTTAGAAACGATGGTTTGCCTACAGGATGCCAGGTGCTTTTCTCAGGGCCTTGCTCCTGTTATATTTGATTTCTCTGTCAACCTTTTTACACTACTACATACACCCAGAGTGAGAGAAAAAAGGGAGAAGAGAAAGAAAGCAAAAGGAAACAAGAAAAGGAAGTTGAAAGCAAAAGAAGAAAGAAGGAAGGAAGGGAGGGTGGAAAGAAGGAAGGGAGGAAGGGAAGGAGAGATGTTGAAGATTACCAGTGGTATATACAGGAAAATTAATAAGATATCCTTTGTTAAATTTTAATACTTCCAGTCATGTCTGTTATTAAGGAATCCAAAAGTGATTAAAAGCAATCTCCTTTCCTTCTCCTCTGCTCTCCCTACTCCTACCCTACTAACCCCCAGGTTATACTTCACAGCATCTTCTTGGATGATGACATAAAAGTCTGGCATTATGTTTCTTTAAAATTTTTCTGCCTTTTGTGGGGTTTGTTTGCCAACCACCCCTCTTATCCTACCTGCAGTTTCCTCATTCCTTGTTTTATTTTTGGAAGAATACACCTACCTGGACACTCATTTCTTTTTTACCTTCCAAGTAGTCTAGTTGAAATGTGTTGACCTTGACCCCTATTGGCAGAACTGCTCAGCTGACCCATCGACTCTTGAGAAATAATAAGTAGTTGTAGTTTTAAAGTGCTACATTTTGGAGTGATTTGTTATGTAGTTTTGTTGTGGCAATAAATAACTGATACAGATAATGTGGTGGTCTTGATGAATACAAGAGTGCCTGGCCCATAAGTAGCCACTCGATAAATGTTGGACTGGAATGAACTGGCAAATGGAGTAAATTAATATTCATCAATAGGGGCTTAATTAAATATGTTGTGACATAGCCTAACAATGGAACACAATGCAGGTATTAAAAACAGTGAATAAAAATTCAACGAGTTGATGGCTTAGGATTTGTGCATTTGTCTGTCTGTGTATGATATTACATATCAGTAAAGAAAGCCTGTATACAAAGCACCAGGTATCATATGATACCCTTTTAATATTAAAAAATCTACATTGTATATATTCATAGGGAAGTATCTGGAAGTACATATACCAAGATGTTGACAATGGTTCTCTAGGTAGAATCATAACAGGTAATTTAAAATTTTTTCTATACTTCTTTATTTGAAAACATTCAACTTTATTTTTTATAATAACAAGAGAGTAAGGTGATAAGATACTTTTTTCCTGAGTCCAGGACACATGGGGTGAGCTACCCTGATACGACATTTTCTCTTTCTCTCCCCAAAGCACACTGAAGATCTTGAAGGGCACACAGAGAGAGGGAAGGCAACAGAGGCAGGCTTTGTTGGACACCAAATGAATGTACTGAGCCATTGTTCCAAGACAGCTCTGTATTTTGAAGCTCAGCATGGGCCAAATTCAACTGCCAGATGAAATATGTGATTCTTCTGGCATTGTCAGAAGTGGCAAATGGATTGTCTCCTCCTAAATGTGGTATGACTGTGGGGCCCTATCAAGGTGACTCTCCCATCAACCAAAGGTAGCAAGTAATGGCACACTTGCCATGACCTCTACTGTCTGCTTTCTGTGTCACTGCCTCAATCATGCCCCTCCTCTTGCCTTGTCTTGGTGAGGAGTGCCTGGCCAGCAGCCCTGCCTACCTCTCTCTTCTGGCCCTAGCACCTTGCCCCAGCCCATGTGGTTCCAGCAGGCTCCACTTCAAGGGACCCACCCTCTAGGGCACAATGTAGATTCATGATCCAAGCATTGCCAACCAGAGGGCTTCTTCTCCGAGAGTTTATACATGGACCCTGAGGTCAGCAAGCAAGAATGAAATAAGCCAGAGTTCTCTGCAGCCATCCCCTTTTCACCTCTCTCAGTTATGGATGAACTTATCTGTAAAATGGGAAAAAGAAACAACAAAAGAAGCACAGCTGAGAGAAACACCAAAAGAAAGAGTTGAAGACATTGTTTGAATTCCTGCATCCAGTAGTGTCCAAAGCCAGTGCCAACCCTGGAATTCCTAGCTACAAGAGCCAATGGAGTCCCTTTTGCTTTAGTTTGAGGTGGGCTCCTGTCACTTGCCGCAGAAACTAGGAGAAAGCACAGTGTCTGTGCTGCAGCAAGGGAGGGCTAAAGTCCTCAGGGACAACCAATAAAGCATGAGAGCCAATGAATAAATACTTGAGGTGAGCAATTACAGCAGGCATTCTTTACATTTCTTAGAGATCCAAGCAAAATGTATCCCCAGTGGCCTGAAGTGGTCATATATATTATTATTATTAATTAATATAGTTAATAACCTGTAGGCAGCTCAGAAAAAATCTCAGAGTCATTAAGTGTTAAAGGACATTTGAGACCATTTGCCTCAGCATCTAGTGCAGCTCCGGATATGCACAGCATGGAGGGCACGGAACTAACATTTGGTGAGCACCTACTATGGGTTAGGACCTGTGCTGGACATTTTCACATATTTATTCCTCCCCATGATCTTGGATGATGGGTATTAATACTCTCATTTTGGAGATTGGGAAACTTGCCTAAGGTTCATACAGAGCTTCTTTGGCGCTCTCAATCATGACTGTTCCCTTGCATCCATCCCCTCTGTTAAGAACTGAGATTAGCATTTAGGAAGTTATAGCTGGTGCAGCAGACACCTTAGATGCCCTGTGTCACATCTCTTGACATATCTCTGATTTCAGTGCACTTATGATGTGGCCTCTTTCCCAGATCTCAAGCACGCAGCAGCCATCATTTCACTATCTGCCGTGGGACTGTTTCCACAGAGGCAGGAGCTTGCTCAGCCTAGGAGAAAGCATAGTGTCTGTGCTGCAGTGAGGGAGGGCTAAAGTCCTCAGGGACAACCAATGGAGCATGGGAGTCAATGAATAAATACTTGAGGTGAGCAATTACGGGAAGCATTCTTTACATTTCCTAGAGAGCCAAGCAAAATTTAGCCCTAGTTGTCTGAAATGGCCAATTGCCAAATTCATCTTTATATTGACTTTTCCTTCTTCGTGTTGCAGGCTGACTGATCTCTCATTCCCATTTCCTGGAATCACCTCCCAAATAAACTAACTGCATACTAGTCCTTGTCTCAGGCTCTGACAGTGGGGGATTCCAAACTGGAAATGAAGACCATCTTGTGTACTGACTAGTGAAGGAAAAGGTTACTGTTTTGAAGTCTGTAAGAAAATAAGCTCAGCTTAAACCAGCAAGAGGCCTTGAAACAGAGTGAGCAATTCCAAGCTAGGAACTGTATTAAGAAATAGACTCTTATATAGAACCCCTTTGAGAAAATATACTCAAAGTCTATAACTTCAAAATGCCTGAAAGGAAATACATCAAGATATTAATTATTATAATTCAATACATATTATTATAGTATTGTATTAATTATTCTACTCTTCTGAGTAAATTTTCAATGGACATTCCCCAGATCTTCCTCACTTCTCTTACCTATGTCTTGATCTGCCCCCTGGGGGTTCACAATTCTTGTCACTGTAGCTAATAATCTTTTTTTTTTTTTTTTCTGTGACTCAAATTAGGTAGAAGATACTTTAGCCATCATTCTCTGCTTGGAAGGCAGCACAGCATGTTAGTTCAGAGTATGGTATGGGCAACAAAAGAAGGTCAAATTCTAGTCATCTAGGTCACTTGGTCCGTCACCCAGGTTTTGCTATGGAAACAACTGCTTGTGATCGTTAATTTTTAAATGTTGACTAGGCTAAGGGATACTGAGATAGCTGGTAAAACATTATTTCTGGATGTGTCTGTGAAGATGTTTCTGGAAGAGATTAACAGACTGAGTATAGAAGATCCACTCTTACCAATGTGGGAGGGCATCATCCAGTCCACTCAGGGCCCAGAGAGGACAAAAAGGCAGAAGAAAAGCGAATTTGCCCTCTCTTCTGGTGCTGAAACATCCACCTTCTGGCTGGCCTTTGAACTTCAGGATTTATACTACCCTAGGACACCCACCCTCCCAATCCCCCATCCCATTTCTCAGGCCTTCAGGCTTGGGCTGAATCATACCACTGGTTCCCCTAGTTCTCCAGCTCAAAGACAGCAGACTGGGGGACTACTCAGCTTCCATAATCATATGAGCCAATTCCCATAATGAATACCACTCCCCCACTCTATTTCTCTGGAGAACCATTATTAATGATCAATACAACTCCAAAACTTAGTGGCTTAAAACTGCAAAGATTAATGCATGGCTTATGCAACATGTACATCTTGATGAGGGTGGGAAAGGGGGCTCTGCCCATAGCTCCCACAGTAGGACCTAGCCTGCAGAGTGCCACTATCTGGAACATTAGTGGACACTGTGGCAGAGTGAAAAGGAGGCAAAGCTCATGCAAAGTCTTCCGTCTGAAAGTGACATATGCTGCTTGTTCATGTTTCATTGGCCAAAGACAGTCATGTGGTCATGCACGAGTTTCACTGAAAGGGAAAGGGCAATCTGCCTTGCAGATAAGAAAGGAGAAAAAAAAGGGGGAGATTTTGAAAAACGTCTATCCAATTTGGACAATCATTTAACCTATGCTTCAGTGTTCTCATCACATATTGTGGGGATATCCACTTTACAAGGTTATTATGAGGGTTAAATGTGAAACTGTAAAGTACCTGGCACATAGCCATTACTCAATAAATGCTATTTTGACAGTGATACTTTGTTTACCTGAAATATAATATTAAGATTTACTCCAGTCTTTCCTACATCTCTGGGAGTAAAAAACTCTTGAAACTTTTTCCAGAGGTTGCATTTTCCGGTCTTTAAAAATGAGTCCAATGCCTTTTTCCCGAATTTTTCCAAATTCTGACCATCCTCAGATATGGGTTCTAGCTTAGTGCTCCTCACACAGAAAGGTTCTAGTAAGGAATTAGAAAATACTTTCTGCTTTAAAGAAGAGCTACACAAATATTAAATGAGAATAATTATATTTATTGTTTACAGCAAATATTCTAGTAGTCAGAAAAACTCAGCATAAGTTCATTAGAACAGTATGGGCCACATTAGAAAGAACATATTATCATTATGTTTGAAAAACTAGGACTGGGTACAAAGTTACTATGATAGTATGGGCTCAGTTGGCCAAGTAGGTTATTACAGTTTCAATGGAACCATTATCTTGTCAACAGAACACACAGTGAAACCTGCAGGGGCTTCCTCTGGCTTCATGACAGTGAGTAAACTCTGGCTTTCCCTAGGGAAGGCAGGGGCCTGGTAGGGTCTGAGGAAGAGCCTGAGGCATAGACTGTGCCCACCCTCCCCTTCTCCCTCCACTCATCCCAGTTTTTGGTTTAGAAAGCCAGCATTTTGAATATGTAGTCACAAGACTTTCTCGTTGTCCTTAGGTTGGGTTGCTGCCCACACCCCCCCCCCCACCACCCTCCTTGTTCCCATATGAAGGTCATTGACCCCTAGTTTTATAAGGTGTTTATTCTTGCAGAATTTGGACCAAGGACTCTTTCTGTTCAGCAAATGATTCAGTGCATGTGGACCCTGGGGTTGTTTACATTTTCAGGAACTGCTATTGCGAAACTAAAAAGGTTTATTTTACGTAGTGGGATTGCTTTTGCCAGATGAATTCATTTGCTCAAGTTATTTTTAAAATGTGCTTTCCCTTAGCTCCTTAGAGAAGCTCTGGTCTCCTCTTGCTTGTGTGGGTCTAGGCCAGGAAAAAAAAAAAAATGCTGAGGCTATTAATGGAAGCCAGAGAAAATGTCTAGCCAAGGTGGATCAAAGAAGGTTCTCAGTTTTGACCCAAAACCCTTTAACTTCCTGAATGCTGGGCTAGCATACAAACTGGTCCTGGCTGCAGCAGCTTAAATGGCTCATGTGCCTAGAACCAGGAAGACCATGCATGAGTTTCAAACTGCTCCTACAGGTATGTGTGGAAAGGGGACCCCTACGACTGAGTATTCATCCGGAAGAAACTTCCCCGGCTGCCAGTTGGAAGCACCACAGTCCAGCAGCAGTGAGACTGCTGGAGGCAGTCAGATCGCAAAGCACAAACCCTCTACCTCATCGGGGTCAAGTGGCCTGAAATGATTCATCAAGCTGCTTTGCAAACATTTTATTTAACAATTGATATTTAGAAATAATTTTTTATGACGCAGTTTCTTCTCTTTTGGAGGTATCAGAGACCCCTTTGAGAATCGGAGGAAGGCTATGGAGAAATATCTGATGAAGTCTGTGGGGAAAAAACTGCCATCCAGAAAAATGTATATATGCAAGCTGTTCCTTAAAATGTAAGTGGTATCATTGTGATGACATCCAAAAATTGTCAGGGAAGTCCATAAATCCCCTTGCTTCAGAATTTGGGGAAACTTTAAACTTCAGATTAATGGTATGTAGATACTATTCATTCATTCAGTAGCACTATGTTGGAAGTTGGAAATACAATCATGTATAAGACAAGGACCCAGCCTTGTGGAGCTCACAGTCTAATGGGAGACAAAACAAACCCATAAAATGATGCATGATAATGAGTTAAGTGCTATGCTAGAACTGTAAGTGTAGAAGAAAACAAGAGCCCTAAGTAGAGTGTAGTTAATTCAATATATATTTAATAAATGCATTATGTGCCAGGCAGTTGGGAATAAGCTGGTGCACAGACAAGATCCCTATCCCATGGAGCTTAAAGTCTGGAATACTCTCAACTCAAAGTTGGAGGAGAGACCTGGAAGAACATGATGCCCACCTAAGGTGAATCCTGACTGACAAAGTTCATCCAGGTGAAGTGGGTAAGCGTACTGCAGGTAGTGGGAGCAGCACGCACACAGGACCAGTAAGAGCAAGGTGAGTCAGGGGGAACTACAAATACTTCATCAGGGCTCTTTGAAGGCAGGAGCAGTGAGAGACAAAGGGGGAGAGGTGTGCTGGGGGCAGATCCCCAAGGCTCCTGTGCTTCACCATGGATTGTGGGTTGAAGGTTGTCAATGAGGGCTTTTTAAGGCAAGTCAGGAGTTTCATATTAAAAAGATCACTGTACCATAAATGGAGAAAATTGGGCAAAGGGGAGGGGATGGCCAGTGGGTGAAATCATGGAGACTAGAACGAAGGAAGCTGTTGAATTAATCTGGATAAGAAATGATAAGGTCCTAATAGTGGCAGTGGAGATGGAGTAAAGTGGATGATGGGAAAAATGGGATGAGGCCTCTGGAGAGTAGCTCACAGGCAATTTTTTTCATTCCCTATAATGACATTTGCCTAAGGCAACACACTCTGCTACTTGCAATGAGGTAGTGACAGGCTCAAGCTAAGAAAACAATCTTGTTACTGACATGGTATCACTGGGAATCATGGCTGTAAAATTGTAGTTTAATAATCAAATTTTGGAACTCTACATTTAATTGCTTAATGGTGAGGATTATGACAGCAATAATCCTGATAATAGCTGTAACCCAATTTTATTGTGCACTTACTCTGTGCCAGTTACTGTTCCAAGCATTCTGAATTTATTAACTCACTTAATTTTCAAATGATTCTATCGGGTAGGTTCTATTCTTACTCTTAAAGAATAGATGAGGACACTGAGGCAGCACAGAGAGGTTAAATACAGCTAGGAAGTGAGAAAATAAGCATTTGAGCCTTGGAAATCTGGTTCTAGGACCCAAACTTCCAAAAATTCTACTATCAACTTACAATGACAAACATAAATGATGGTCCTTCTCCATAAAACTCGATATGAGCATTAAAATCGACTTTTTACCATTTGTTATGAACACTCTGAACAATCACAATAAAAAGTAGTGTGGAGACACTATTCACATCTCTAAAAACATCTTAGGAGGGATACATGAAGCAAAACGCTGGGTGTGAGTGTTTTTGCAGATTCAGGCTCCAAAGAACAAAAAAACAGAAAAAACAAACAATGGTGTTTTCAAACAATGAATGTTGTTTTCCTTTAGCCATGAGGGAATTTTAAAACTTGACAAACCCATTCAGCTTTCAAAGCATTCCACATTCCCCACCCACAAGCAAATGCCAGAAGGTGCCAGTTTGAGCCAACTCAGCTCAGGAATGACTTTCTAAATACTGGATCAGATTTCTTGAATGTCCATACTCCACAGATGGATACTTACTATTGTCCTAATTGGTCTCATGAAAAGTACTTAGCAATTTATCAAGCAATTAATTTAACAAAAACATTTCAGCAAGAAATGAGATGGTGTGGCACAAATGCAGAAACAGAAATTTCAAAAGATTGAAATTTATTACTTCAAAAAGATTTAAAAATTGCTGCCTAAAATCTTCTAACTTTAGAGCTAGGTTGTGCATAGGCTTAATTTTTAATGAATTAATTTTTAATTCATTAATTTTTAATGAATAATCTTCTGGAAAAATAAGTTTTTGATTATATAAAGAAAGCAATTTCTTTGATTTGCAGGAAATAATTCTTTTGGGGTAAAACAAATAAATTAATGTACTCATTACATCCATCCAGCTAACATTTACTGGAATCATGCCGTGTGCCCAGCACCATGCTAGGCACTGAGATACAAAAATGAAAGACAAGAATCTTGTTCTTTAGCCTAGGTGGGGAGACAGATAAGCAAAGGAATAGTGTAATAAATACAACAAAAGAAATATGTACTAGCTAGACCTGTGGGAAGAAAGGTTACAAAGATCAACAGAAACTGTGTGCTAGAATTTTGGACCTAATTCTGTAAGACTTGGAGAGTCATTAAACAGAAGTGATCGCCAGATTGAATTTTACAAGGATCATGCTGTTATCAACGTGAAGAATGGGCTGTAGTAGGGAAACATCAAAGGCAGATTCTGTTCCACTCTTCATAAAAATCGTCCCACAGCACTCTGATACCCTTTTTGCTCTCTAATCCATTTCTCCTTTTCCCCCAAATACAGATAATTTAGAAATTATTTAATCTTTTAAAAGCATTGTTTTCCAAGTTTTTGAGGTTTTCCCAGATATTTGTTATTGGTTAATAATTTAATTCCATTGTGGTCAGAGAACATATTTTCTATGACTTGAATCCTTTTAAATTTATCAAGATTTGTTTTACGGCTCAAAATACAGTCTATCTTGGTACATGTTTCATGTACTCTTAGAAAGAATGTGTCATTTATTGTTGGGGACTGCTGTGCTCTACAAATGTCATTTAGGTCAAGTTGGTTGATAGTTTTGTTCTAATCATCTATATCCTTACTGATTTTGTGTATTCTTGTTCTACTAAACATTGAGAGGATATTAAAATCTCTATTATTGTGGATTTGTCTACTTCTTATAGTTCTATCAGTTTTTGCTTCATGTATTTTGATGCAGTTATGAGGTGAAAAAACATTTAGGATTGTTATATCCTTTTGTTGAACTGACTCTTTTATCATTATGAAATGATCATTTTTACCCCTGGTAACATTCTTTGCTCTGAAATCTATTTTGTTTCATATTGTCACTCCAGCCTTCTTCTGATTTTCAATATGATGTATCTTTTCTCCATCCTTTTACTTTTAATCTGTTTGTCCTTTATTTTTAAGGTGTGTTTCCTGTTGGCAGTATTTGGTTGGGTCTTGCTTTTATATCTGATCTGAAATTCTGACTTTTTAAGGACATTTCTAAAATCAAAAAATAAAAGTTGTATATATTTATAGCATACATGATGTTCTGAAGTAAGTATGCATTGTGAAATGACTGAAGTTAATTAACATACACATTACCTCACATATGTATTTGTAGTGAGAACACTTAAAAGATACTGTTAGCAATTTTCAAGTGTACAATACATGTTGTTGGTTATAGTCACATTGCACAATAGATCTCTTGAGCTTATTCCTCCTATCTAACTGAATAAGTTGTACAACAGATCTCTTGAACTTATTCCTCCTATCTAACTTTGACCAACATCTTCCCAGCCCACTGCCTCTCCCCAGCACCTGGTAACCATGTTTTTACTCTCCGCTTCTATGAGTTCCAGGTTTTTCGATTCTGCATGTAAGTGAGATCATGTGACATTAACAAGCTCTAACTTTTGGCCGGGCGCGGTGGCTCAAGCCTGTAATCCCAGCACTTTGGGAGGCTGAGACAGGTGGATCACGAGGTCAGGAGATCGAGACCATCCTGGCTAACATGGTGAAACCCCGTCTCTACTAAAAAATACAAAAAAAAACTAGCCGGGCGAGGTGGCGGGCGCCTATAGTCCCAGCTACTCGGGAGCCTGAGCCAGGAGAATGGCGTGAACCCGGGAGGCGGAGCTTGCAGTGAGCTGAGATCCGGCCACTGCACTCCAGCCTGGGCGACAGAGCGAGACTCCGTCTCAAAAAAAAAAAAAAAAAAAATCTCTAACTTTTAATTGGGGTGTTTTGAACATTTATATTTAAATATCTTTAAAAGATAATTGACTGTTTAAGTAAAAAAAATGACAATAAAGTGTGGAGTTTATAATGTATGTAGAAGTAAAAATGTAAGACCATAACAGCAAAAAGGCAACAACAGTAAGTTTCTTAAGCTATATGTCAAGTAGTATATAAACTGGTAAATTACAAAGAGGTATAACCCTAAAACAACCACTAAAATAAATCAGAGTTCTAGTTAATAAGACAACAGAGAAGACACAGTAAAATTAAAAAAAAAAATCCAAAAGAAAGGAGAAAACAAAAAGAACAAAGAGAAAACAGCAAGATGACAACTTTAACCTACCATGCCAATAATCATCTTAAATGTTCTAAATGCCCCAATTACAAGCTAGAGATTGTCAGATTGGATGAAAAAGCATTTCTGAAGCCCTGGTCAGGTACTGAACTAACGATCTTATAAGGTCTCATTAAACCCACTGGTGAAGTATGTATTATCATTCCGTTTCAAATATTTACAAAATGAACCTTGCATAGGTTAAGTAACTTCTCCAAGCAGCACAGCAGGGATTCACACTTGGGCTCTGAATAGTGCAAACAGACCTGTAAAACCTGCTTCCCTACTCTCCTTTCAATTCAACTAAACTGAGTACCAGTTACATGGAGTTAATAAGTTAGGAGCTGTGCCCATGGCAATGACTGTAACTGTCTGGGATGAAATCCACCTTTACCAGCTGTGTGACCTTGGGCTGTATATTACACATCTTTAAGCTTTAGTTTCCTCCTTTGTAAAATGGAAATAATAATACTAGTCCCATAGTGTTACTGTGTGTTAACTGGAGGTGGTGGACTGTTTTTGCTACTTTAAGCTATACCCTACAGATCATAGAAGAAATATCAATTTGTGCAATTCTATATCAAAATCAAAATAGTGTTATATAAATGTGACCTGTTTAACCTGTAGCATTACAGAAATATACTACAGAAGTAACTATCTCATATTTATAGTATTATATGAAGTTTTGGTTTCTTCTTTGAGAATCATAGTGATATGATCAATTAGTCTTCTTTTAAAGAAACCTCTCATCTCAACTATTCTATTTTCAAAAAAAGTATTTTTCTTGGAGTGAAAATGTCAAACCTATTCCTAGCTTTGCAGATGAAAGTGTTTAGACTCCTTAGACTCTTACTTTGGATACATGTATTAGATACCTGGGATGAATAACTTCAGTTTAGGTTATATTAATATTATAATAATAGGAATTTTAAAAACAATTTATCAAAATAGTATTTTACATTTGAAATATTAATATATAATTTGAAAAATCAAAATGAAATCCAGAGAGTTAAGCAGAAAGCTTTTTTTTAACATAGATTACATTATAAAGGATCTTTAAATATTTTTTCTTTGAAAAGACAAAATTAATTTTAAAAAAAGTTTATATCCAGCATGACTGTCAGCTGAACAGAAGCTGATCGGTCTTCAAATATCATAGTATTTTCTTCTGAACAAACAACTGAAAGAGGCAAAATTTCAAATATATTTTATTCAAAATTCTCCATCTAGGAGAAAAGATATATAACAATGTTTACACATGCTTTAATAACTTATTTCACTGTACAACTTACATTCTGTATAACAGTACAATAAACCAGCCAAAGAAAATAACCAGTTAGCACTTAAATAAGAATCTATCATGTAAAAAACATAGTATGGGACACTACGAGATAGTATTTATATATTTTTTAAATGACTGAGCTACAGTACAACAGTCATCTAGTTCAGGGGTTGTCTAAAAAAATCAAGCTGCCACATCTTTCTGATTAATGATGGGAAAGCTATTATGACCTTTCACATTAGAACATGTCATTTTGTTGTGTAAATTTCGTGGCTGGGGGACAGAAGGGCTCTATTACCTTTATCCCTTTCTTATAAATATATTTTCCCTTTTATGTTACTTCCAGTTTTAAATAAAATATTTGTGTTTGTGTACACTACAATGTCAATATTGTGTTAGAATTATATTAATCAGTTATTTTACAGCCAGCAAAATGGTCCAAGCGCATTAAGGAAACAAAAGAAACAGACCACTTAGCTCTGCCAAAGTAGCACCTAGAAAAATAGCACTTCAGTAAAATTTCTCCTGCTATTCCTTATAGCCTATTGCAGGCAAATGGCAACAACTTCAAAAACATGGGCAGAAATGTAAGAAGGAAGTACTCAAGGAACTATTTTCTGTTCCTGAAAAAAAAGATCTTATTAGTTAATATATTCTCTAATGCATTTTATAATCTCAGAGTTACAATGATTGCCAAAGCAGGTACATGGTAAGACTCTGCAAGATGAAAACGACTGACCAGTGAAATCTGAACTTCTTCCAAGTAATTCGATTTTCCAAGGAAAAAAAAGGCACAGGAGGTGCACATTTCAATTTGGCTCAAAAATAATGAAAATTAATTTAAAAAGTTGGCAACAACTACTAAAACATAAAATACAATTTCCTTTTACAGAGCTCAACTATATAGAACATCAACAATAGCAACAACAATAAAACAAACAAAACATCCTAACTGTGGTTCACCATGAGCAGGGACTATAGAGAACTGTCAGACATTTCTACAGACTGAATCCCGAGGGCTAAATCCACAAAGCAGGATCTAATAATCAATTCCAATTAAACATCTGCTTGATCAATTCTCTTTCTAAAGCTTATCCTATGTTGAAGCTCACTTTCTTTCTGTGGAACTGAAATCATTTAAAGGCTCTAATTTTCAGTTGATTGCAGAAGTATTACAGTAATTCCACACACCAAAGAATGCCAAAAGATTGAAAGTCAACTAATATCTGTAAAAGCGAACTCGGATTTCACCTTAATACATGTAAACCATGAATCATATATTTCAAAAAAACAGCAGTTGTGGTCAAGTTTATATCCTATTATTATATATTTAAAAGACAGCAATAATACCTATTATATTGTAAACATAGGTCTGTATCCCAAAAGCATAAATCTAGGAAAAGAGACATCCAATGTAATGATGCACCTGACATCCCCTCACAGACTCTTGTGAGAACTGTAGTGTAACTTACTTAACTGCAATTGCCGAGCAGAGCTCTGGAGTATGAGCCAGGGGAATGTTTCCCCACACCACCGAGCTACTTTAGCAGCGATCACGATTGTGATGGAATAGGCTTATTAAGTTACACATTTAAAAAGTCATTAGAACATCTCGTTCTTGTACACTAGTGTAGAAAGGTCTTCCAAAGATAAAAGAGTGTAGGCCTGGTTTAATTTTCTCAGCCAGAGCCATTATTATGTTAAGATCGCCCTCTGCTGTTAAATCAAGGTCTATCTTCAGGTTCCGAAGAGATTTAAAGGGCTTTTTTCCCTTCTGCCTGAAAGTAATGAAAAAAAAAAAAAAAAAAAAAAAAAAGCAAAAATTATGATACAGAAAATGTACAAAGGAAATAAAACAAAAAACAACGTACAAAGGTTTTTCCTCCATGTAGGAGTTGTACTCACGTATCATCTTCTATATATTTTATTAGTGTCAAGGCTTTTCTGTGAAGGACAAGTAGAAACTGTGCAAGGAAAGTACTCCTGAGAGATAAGCCAGGTTTCAGCTGAAAGACCTGCAGGGAGAGGAACCATTTCAATACATAATTTGCTCACATTCTACTTGTACAGCAATGTTTCTAGGACAGTGTTAACAGTGCTTGGCAGACAATACACACTAAACATCTCCTTAACCATTTCCACTGATGCCCCCTAGTAGGAGTGTGGTATAGAAGCACTGGGTGTAGGAACAATCTGACTTCTTTTTTTTTTTTTTTTTTTGATATGGAGTCTAGCTCTGTCACCAGGCTGAAGTGCAGTGGTGTGATCTTGACTCACTGCAACCTCCACCTCCCAGGTTCAAGCGCTTCTCCTGCCTCAGCCTCCCAAGTAGCTGGGATTACAGGCACGTGCTGTCAGGCCCAGCTAATTTTTGTATACTTAGTAGAGATGGGGTTTCACCATGTTGGCAGGATGGTCTCGATCTCCTGACCTCGTGATCCACCCACCTCAGCCTCCCAAAGTGCTAGGATTACAGGCATAAGCCACCATGTCCGGCCAATCTGATAGTTTTTTGAAGTTTTCTGATTTATCTTTAAAAATGCACTCAAATTTTGCATTCTACTTCAGAATACATCCATGTTTGTTTCACTATTAAAACTCATATGTAAGCTATTTCATATTTCTTAACTTCTTCTGCCCAAATCTTCAAATAACATTGAAGCTTCTAGAAGATGAGCCTATGGTTTTGAGACATTCATATATCTGTACTTTTGCAAGGGGTGGAGTGGGTGGGTAAGAGTAGAATGTGTGCATGTGATGAGGTGGACAGTGGGAGGGATTTTCAGTTTGAGAAATTCCATGCCTACGAATTTTCCTTGAACTTTGCAATATGTCACAGACCACATAGATCTCAATCCAAAATTTCTAGTAAACATAAGGATCTCATTATTTCAAAGCTTTATCTATGACACAGTTTCCTGGCCTGATCCCCAGAATGTTGTTATAACAAAACTGTAATATATTAAGAAATAAGTTCCATATAATCTACAATTTCCTTCAACTGTGTAATTAAGTAGGTATTTTTTAAAGGAATGAAACAATAAAGATGTTATCATTTAAATAAGTACATGATGTTTCAAAAATATTTTTGACTCAATTCAGGCAAATAAACAACCTCCCTTTCTCAAAAAAAAAAAAAAACTTACTTGAGTTATAGGTTAATGCTTGAATTAAAATGTTTGTTGTTTGAAGTAATGAATGCTGCATCCTTAATTGTTAATATAGAGGCTCTTCCCCATTAATAAGTCAAAAGGAAAAATCATTTAGACACTTTAGAAAGACTGAACACTACAAAAAGCACCTAATAAAACAGATTAGGACTTAATTCTTAATTCTATCATGTTTTTTATATATAAAAAAATAAAAATATATATTATACTCTATTTGTCATATATAGAGTATATGTTATATATTTTATATATGTATATCTGTTTATATGTTAAATATATAACATATATTTATATATTTTTTAACATATAAACATATATATCCTACAGTGCCATAATATATACACACACACACACATATATACTTGTACTACATATATAGTACAAGCATTGTAGGATATATATATGTATATATTATATCTGTAAAAGCTAACTCAGATTTCACTTTGATACATGTAAACCATGAACTCTATGTTTCAAAAAACAGTAGTTGTGGTCAAGTTTATATCTTATTATTTTATCTGTAAAAGGCAGCAACAATATTTATTATATTGTAAACATAGGTCTGAATTCCCGAAACATAAATCTAGGACAAGAGGCATCCAATGTAATGATGCACCTGACATCCCCTCACAGACTCTTCTGAGAACTGTAGTGTAACTAACTTAACTGCAATTGCTCAGCAGAACTCTGGGGCATGAGCCAGGGAAATATATAAATATATATATATAGAGAGAGAACAGGCATTGTAAGATATATTAAAAAAGAAAACATGTCATATCATTCACTCTGACAATCTCAAGTTCAACATTTACCTGATCCAGGAAGGCTTTCACTAGAGTGTCTCTGTGTAAGACATCTTGAAAAATATTCCTGAAGAAAAGAAGAAAATGAAGAAAAAAGTTCAAATGTTGAAATGGCTATATAATGCTACTTTCCACCATCCCTCACTTGAGCCAACATTTTAAGTTCTTATAAATTGGTATTACATAAAAACATATTTGTAAGAATATAGATGTATATATTTGGAGATACAAAGCATACATTCATTTATTTATTCAAGGATATATTTACATTTTACTGGTGTTTGTCAGGCTAATAAGTAATTTTTTTCTCTAAGGAATATAAGCAGTCCCCAATAAAGGTATGTATGTACCTATCAATCTATTTTAGTACTCTCATCTTTTAAAAAAAAGTAGAGACCCTTAGGCAATTAATAAATAAAACTACCAATTCTTGCCATATCAAAAACAAAACAAAAAAACAAGCCAGCAACAAAAATAAGCACACAACCACCACCATCAAAAACCAAAACAAACCAAAAAATATGAAGAAAAATCTGAGATTAGAGAACACACTCAGATGATTATCCATTGGGTTTGCCTCAACAAGTCTACCATCTATAAGTAACATGAACCAACTATCCAAGAAAGTACTACCTACCTTGGCAATGACCAGAGTGAGATGTAGCAATATAATGGCCACTTAAAATAATGTGTGCCTAACACAGCACCTAGGATATAGTAGGTGCTAAAGCAAACACACAAACAAGACTATTCCCTTCCCAGGCCCCACCTCCCTTTCATCTTTTCTCTTCCATTTTCCCTAGGTTCTATTCAGGCCAGAGTGGTAAGAGAACATTTAATAAGGGAAGGAAGTTTTAACTGAAAGTGGTAGGGATCATCCTATACCTGACCGGAGTGGCAAAAAGAGAGAATGGGGGTGTGTAGAAGCAAACAGGAAGGTAGGTCAAGTTTTCTAATCTTAAGAAATGAGTGTACCACACTACAGAAGAAAGAAACAGTAAAGGGGAAACATATCAGCATTTTATCATTATTGACTGGGCACTGATAGTGCCCCTTCTTGGGCTTTGGAAAGAGAATAAGGCTTATATTTAAGTCGAGTGGTCTTATTATACCTGTTCCACTGAATGAATATCTTAGTCATAAGTGAATTAGATAAACCAAGGTGTTAAAAACAACATTTCCATTTGTTTGTGTCATCTCCGATTTCTTTCAGCAGCGTTTTGTAATTCTCGTAGAGATGTTTCACCTCCCTGGTTAGCTGGACTCCGAGGTATTTTATTCTTTTTGCGGCTATTGTGAACGGGACTGTGTTCCTGATTTCACTCTCACCCTGGAAGCTGTTGGAGTACAGACAATGCTAAAACTTTGCTGAAATTTTTAACAGATGTAGGAGCTTCTGGGCAGAAACTATGGGATTTTCTAGGTATAGAATTATACTGCCTGCAAACAGAAATAGTTTGACTTCTTCTCTTCCTATCTGAATGCCTTTTCTTTCTTTCTCTTTCCTGACTGCTCTGGCGAGGACTTCCAGAACTATGCTGAAAAGGAGTGATGAGAGTGTGTATCCTTGTCTTGTTACGGTTCTCAAGGAGAATACTTCCAGCTTTTGCCCATTTGGAAGGATATTGGCTGTGGGTCTGTCATAGATGGTTCTTATTTTTTTGAGGCATATTCCTTCAATGCCTAGTTGGTTTAGGATTATTTTTGTTTTTCTTTTTGAGACAGGGTCTCACTTTATTGCCCAGGTTGGAGTGCAGTGGCACGATCTCAGCTCGCTGCAACCTCTGCCTCCTGGGCTCAAGCAATCCTCCCACCTCAACCTCCTGAGTAGCTGGGACTATAGGTGCATGCCACCATACTAAGTTTTTTTTTTTTTTCCTGTAGAGATGGGGTTTCACCATGCTGCCTAGGCTGGTCTTGAACTCCTGGGCTTAAGATATACGTCCGCCTTGGCCTCCCAAAGTGCTGGGATTACAGGTGTGAGTCACTGCACCTGACCTACTGAAGGTTTTTAACATGAAGGATGTTAAATTGTATTGAAAGCCTTTTCTGCACCTATTGAGATAATCTTGTGGTTTTTGTTTTTAGCTCTGTTTATGTGATGAATCACACTTATTGATTTGTGTATGTTGAACCAACCTTGCATCCCAGGGATAAAGCCTACTTAAAGTAGATTAGCTTTTTGATGTACTGCTGGATTTGGTTGCTAGTATTTTGTTGAGGATTTTTGCATCTATATTCATCAAGGATATTGGCCTGAAGTTTTCTTTTTTCTGTTGTATCTCTGCCAGGTTTTGGTATCAGAAGGAAGCCGGTCTCATTAGGGAAGAGTTCCTCCTCCTCAATTTTTTGGAACAGATTGAGTAGGAATAATACTGGTTTTTCTTTATACATCAGGTATAAAGAGATGACACAAACACATGGAAAAACATTCCATGTTCATAGATAGGAAGAATCAATATTGTTAAAATGGCCATTTGCCCAAAGCAATCTACAGATTCAATGCTATTCCTCTAAACTATCAATGACATTCTTCACAAAACTAGAAAAAACTATTTTAAAATTAATATGAAACCAAAAAGGAGCCCAAATAGCCAAAGCAATCCTAAGCAAAAAGAACAAAGCTGGAGGCATCACATTAGCCGACCTTATACTAAAAGGCTATAGGAACCTTAACAGCAGGGTACTGGTATAAAAACAGACAGACCAGTGGAGAATAGAGAGCCAAGAAATAAAGCCACATAGCACCTACAACCATCAGATCTTCAACAAAATTGACAAAAACAAGCAATGGGGAAAGGACTCCGTATTCAATAAATGGTGCTGGGATAATTGTTAGCCATAGGAATTAGAGTGAAACTGGATCCCTTCCTTAATCAACTCAAGATGGATTAAAGACATAAACGTAAAATCTAAAACTGTAAAAATCCTGGAAGACAAACTAGGAAATACTATTCTGGACATAGGCCCTGGCACAGATTTTATGATGAAGACGCCAAAAGCAACTGCAACAAAAACAAACACAAATGAGACCTAATGAGCTACTGCCCGGCAAAAGAAACTATCAACAGAGTAAAAAGACAACCTACACAAGGGGAGAAAAATATCTGCAAACCACGCATCTGACAAAGGGATATCCAGAATCTGGAAGGAACTTTAATTAACAAGCAAAAACAAACAACCCCATTACAAACTGGGCAAAGGACATTAACATTTTTCAAAAGAATATATACACACAGCTAAAAAGCATACGAAAAAATGCTCAATATCACTAATCATTAGAGAATTGCAAATCAATTCTCTAGGAATGCCTATTATTGAAAAGTAAAAAAATAATATGTTGGCAAGGTTGTGGAGAAAAGGGAACACTTATACACTGCTGGTGGGACTGTAAATTAGTTTAGCTATTGTGAAAAGCAGTTTGAAGATTTCACAAATAACTTACAATAGAACTACCATTCACCCTAGCAACCCCATTATTTTGTATATACTTAAAGGAATACAAATTGTTCCACCATAAAGACACATGCATGTGTATATGTTCATCACAGTGCTATTCATGATAGCAAAGACAGAGAATCAACCTAAATGTCTATCAATGGTAGACTGGATAAAGAAAACATGATACATATACACCATGGAATACTATGCAGCCATAAAAAACAGATGGAGCTAGAGGCCATTATCCTGAGTGAACTAATCCAGGAACAGAAAACCAAATACCGCATGTTCTCACTTCTAAGTAGGAGCTAAACATTGAGTACACATGGACACAAAGAAGGAAACAGCAACACCAAGGCCTACTCGAGGGTGAAAGAAGGGTGGGAGAAGGGTAAGGATCAAAAAACTACCTATTGGGTACTACCCTTATTACCTGGGTACACCAAACCCTCACAACACGCAATTTACCTGTATAACAAACCTGCACATGTACACATGAACCTAAAATAAAAGTTAAAAAAAAATTTCCAGTGACCAATTTTTCATGCTTTGGCAGTGACTGGAATTATTTTAAAAAGTTAAAATTAAAAATGACAAACATAATTAACATGTAAAAACACACACTGAAAAGTAAAATGAGTCTGTGACAACAGACTTAACAACACACAATCCAGTGGCTAAAAATACTATTTTTTGAACAATTTTATGTTTAGAAAATTTAGAAAATTTAGAGCTGGATGCAAAATTTTAAAATTCAGGATATTACTTTGTCATGATCAGCAAAATGACAATAGCTGTTTAATTATAGTTTGTCAATCAGCAAAACAAACATAGCTGGCTAAAAATGATTAAGAAATGTTAAAATACACATACCTCCTCTAAAACACAAAACAAAAATACTAAATGGTTGCAAACTCATTCTGCAGTTCACTAAATTTCCTCAAAAAAGCTCCCAAGCAACCAATCAAAAAAGGGAAAAAATGCTAAGCACTTTAGGAAAAAGGAAAATGTTTCAAGGCACAGATTAATTAGAAAACTTCTACATGTCTATCAAAATTTACCAATATGTAAAAACTTACTGACATGGAATTTCAGTTTGACCAATTCATTTTCTAAAACAATTCCCCCACTACTTTCTCAAGAACCAATAAAAACTCTGGAGAACTCGGAAAAAATGGGTCCTATATTAAGTCATCTTTCTGCACCTTGAGATATATAATGCTGGGGGTCCCTTGAACAAGATGTTACTATTCAACGCTTTTGGTTAACATTTAGTGTGTAATTACTGGTGCTCCACATGTCTGTTGCCTAAACTCAAACTTATTCTGTAGAGACACAGGTCAGGGTTGTTTGCCCCAATTTTTCTATCACCTTACACACTTATACCTGGGTTATTACAGTTAACACTTACTGTTGTTACCTTCTATATGCCAAACATTATTCCAAGCACTTTTTTTTTAACAAGACAGAGTCTCATTGTCCCGCAGGCTGGAGTACACTGGCACATCATAACTCCATGTAACCTCAAACTCCTGGGCTCAAGAGATCCTCCTGCCTCAGCTTTCTGAATAGCTAGGATTATAGGCACACAGAAACACATTCAACTAATTCTTTTTTATTTTTTGTAGAGATGGGGTTTCACTATGTTGCCCAGGCTGGTCTGGAACTCCTGGCCTCAAGTGATCTGCCTGCCTTGGACTCCCAAAGCTCTGTTCTTATAGGCATGAGCTACTGTGCCTTTTTTCAACTAATAAAAGAGAACCACAAAAGTACACTATAATTCTTTTCCTAATTTCAGAACATCATTTAAGTGTTTATTTAGGGTTTTAGGATTATAGATTTATCATCATCCTTTTTTTTCTTTTCAAGTTGGGTCCATGCTCAATTAATTATCATTACTTTTCCTTTTGAATTTCCTGATCAGACTGTTTTTCTTAAATACGAAGTAACAGTATAAAATGCAAAGTAAAAGAATGCTCTATTAATATATTTTACCAGTTTTGTTGTATTTTATATTCATATGTCAAGAAAAAAAAGACTTAGAATTACTTCTCTGGTTTTGTTAGTAAGTCCATTCAGTAACTTATACAATAGACTATATGCAATGTAGGGGCTGGAGCTGTGTGGTTAGCCACTATTAAGCCCAGTACCTAGAACAGTGCTTAGGAGCTCAATATATATTTATTAAACAAATAGTTAAATATTCACTTTAAGGGTTAATCTTACCTATTTTAGGGTAAACACAATTGTATGGAAAAAGAAGAACATTTAAGAAAAAAATGCTTGATTAAATGTTTCTTCAAGCACAATTCTGCTAGTAATATTTCTTTCTTTTTAAATGCAACTTCTGTTTTGTTTTTATTCATAAAAGACACAGTTTCATATTGCTTGACTACAGTACCAGCAGACAGAGCATTACGTACAAATCAGGAGTAAAGCTTTCGTCAGTGTAGATGATCGTATCCTGAGCCATGTCTTCTTCTGAAGTGGCTCTCCAGAAGGCTGTCAGCTCGGATCTCATGTATCTACGCTGATTATAAATATGTTCATGACAGGGTGGCATCTGCTTCACAGTATTGACATCCACATCTATGTGTGTGGTGGGATATGGAGCATACATGACTTGCCGGAAAGGCAGCACAAAGCTTCCAGTTGAATCCTGTCAAAATAAAAGGAAAATCTACTGTCTTACATGCCAAACGATACAATTGCTTTTCAATTTTTAAAAAATGGTCTTTGATTTAGCAAATCCATCTCTAAAAATTTATCCTAAGAAATTATTCATGAGTGTGTTCAAGTTTTAGTGACAGAAGTGTTCAGTATAGCATTGGTTTTAATAGCAAAACATCACAATAACCTAAGCATCCAAAGAAAGTGGTTAAGTAAATAAAAATGAATTCATTATTTAGCATCTAAAGATGAAGTTGTTGAAGTTTATGTTGATATTCAAAAAGGCTTAGAATCTGCTGTGAAAAAAGCAGATTAGAATATGCAGAGATGATCCAGTGGCGGTGGGAGTCTTAAAGAAAATACACGCAAAAGGGAAAAAAAGACTAGAAAGAGATATGCCAAATATTAACAGTGGGTATTCACTGGATTTGAAATTACAAGTGTCTTTTAATTTCTTAATTATTCTATGCATCTCAATTAACACGTATTTTTATAAATAACAAATTTACTTCTTTCCTAATCAATTGGGGGACCCAGTTACCAGGTCATAATAACCTACTGCATATGAGGTACTGCGCCATATGCTGTGAACAGAACAGAAGAAAGAGGCTATTTCCATTTTTTCACTATTATAATGCTGTGATAATCATCTTTGTATAATGTCAAAGGTATTTTCCAGAAAACTATATAATTTGTATTTGCATGAAGAACTATTAAATATTTTTTCATTAGATCATAGTTTTGAAATTTCCTCTACACATCTGGTATAGGTCCCTTTCAGAGCTAAAATTATATAATTAAATGAGAGGGTGCTGAGGAAACAAAAGTATTAAGCACTTTATAATGCCTTAACAGGAGAAGTTCTAATTTACAGATTTGTATAACTCAAATAGAAACTGTGTTTCCTTTAACTAGTTTCTATATTTAAATACTATCATTCTGAGTTCATAGCAGCACATTATGGAAATTGCACAAAAGCCTAATATAACTTTTATTTGCAACAATTTTTAAATTTTTTAAATTTCATTTTGCTGTGGCTACATCCTCAAGAAAGTAGTCACTATGAGACAATCACATAACCATTAGGAAAGCTATTTCTTCACGTCTTGGGACTATAATTAAAACAACAATAATAGATCCAACAAGGTGAACAACTTTCTTCCCTTTAATTATTGTAAATAATTGCTAATTTACATTTCTCTGTTTTGCTCCTTGAAGAGTAGACTCAAATGAAAGAAAACTATAAGTTTTTTCTAATATATATTATATATAGAAATACATATATTATATATAGGAATATATATTATATTTAGGAATATATATATATTTTAGTACACATACATAGGAACTGCTTAAATCCTATATGCTTCTTAAAGACGTTTTAAAATTTTTTTCAACAAAATTCAAATCTATTTAGTTAAAAAGAAATGATCTTATTTTAGATGTGCAACCTGATTTAAGCATATGTTTAAAAAAAAAAAAAAAAAAAAACCTGATGCTAGACATGTAGGTACAGGGACCCACCTGGAAAATAAAGGGTATTCTATGGTGTTACACTGATGATACTAACTATAAATCCATAAGACATATAGTCTATGCGCAGAACTGTGCAAAGGAAGTCAGTCACTGGGCATGTCAATATGAGATACATTAAATGCTAATATTTAATATTTGTCTACAAAGAGTCTCAAAAATGATTTTAGAAAATTGGTTTCACTTGTGATAAGTAGAAACTATACCTTTAGCAGGCCTTGTACAAAGAGCCCTGACTCATATTTAAATGATGATTCTGCTTCACATAACCTGGAGCATTTTCTCTCTGCTGCAGTCAGAAAAAGGCATAATGTTCTGACTATCTACAAAAGAAAAGATTTTAGCATTAAAATACAAAGTTTTAAAAAGACCACTGATCTGCTTATGAAAGATATCTGACATTTTAATTGTTATTATCAATAAAACATATCCTAAGCAATAAGTATTCTTTAGTCACCTGGAACCCATGGGATATAACAGTTGTTGCTTAAAATAGGGATTCTGTGGTCAAATAAATTTAGAAAATGCTTGGTAAATTTACTGTATGGCATCTCAAAACCTTTAACATTTGGGTACATACTGTGACTCTTCAGGTGAATTATATAATATGCAGACTTTCTCAGACTTATTTGACCATGGAACCTTTATAACTTCTGTTTAGTGGGTCTACATGTGAAATTCATTGTAAGAAACATCAAAGAATGTCCAGATCCTCCAATAAGAAGATAATTAATTATTGAATTTGATTTAAAATAAGGAGGTCATTGGGTGGGGTTTAGAAGTCTAATTATATTCGACCTACAGCTCTATTAGTAAAAATAAAAAGGCATGTCAGTATCTTGAAATTCAAATCATATTCAGAGTTATTATGTTAAAGCAGTGGTTTTCAATCTAGAGCAGTGGCAACTTCTTTCTCAAATTAAAACAAGATAAAAGGTAAGCTACTCTGCCTCAAGAGGATGGAGGATAGGAAAAATGTTAAAAACAAAAACAAAAGCAAAACCAAAAACCCAAGTATGGAGCCTTTCTCCCTTCATAAAGCAGCTCAGCAGTCACTCTGTGGAACCTACGGCTTTGGAGGTCACAGACGGAAAGCCACCTGTTCGAGGTAACGGAAGTAGTAAGATCACTAGTCCGTAGATGCAATATAATGACAGAGGAATACTAAGCTCTCATAAATGGTTATATGAGAAATATAATTTAGATAAATTAAGGCTCATGTAAATATACAAAGTAGCTAGTTACAGAAAAAATAAATTATGAATATCTTTGTAAAGTAAATAATCATTTCCAATATATTTCCTATGTAAAACTTCTTTTAAAAAATTAGGTTTGCTAGAATTGAAAGATACATGTACTTATCTCTGAACTGTTTTTAACTAATGGTCAGTGAAGAAAAGTGCAAAATCCTTTAGTTTATTAGCTAATGCTTGGAAACGTAACTGTTCATTAATCCTTTATTAACTCAAGTAGCACTGAAGGAAAGGGTCAGAAACATTACTGAATAAAGTATAATCATCAATGACCACTTAATCCCAATAGCTCCCAAGAAGGGATAGATTTAGAAGGAAAGCCAAGACAATGAAATCAAGATGAATAAACAAATAACATTTCTTCAGAACTAGTACCGAAAGTACATGACTACCTTCAGATTTGTTAAAGATTACATTGGGAAATAGAAGAATAGTATTTTTTTAAAATATCTGATTTTAATATATTCTCAAAACCATTTATACACATCTGACACTGGTATTTACAAGTTATCAAAATAAACTGATAAATGACTCCTATTCACTTTATTTCAAACTCACTGTTGCCACAAGTTGTCTCAGCAATTCGATGAGATTACATTGCCTCCTTATATTATTAGATCATTTTAATTGCAACCTACCATTTAAATGACAATCCATGATATATCATCAGTCTTAAAGAGTCAAATCATTTGCTAGATTATAAAATAAACTACCTTATTTACTTTCTCTGCACTGCTACCTACTACAACGGAACAGCCACAGGTTTGCAAGTGTGAGCTGATGGCACTGTAAGTTAAAGAAAACAGATTAAAAACATTGCCTATAAAACAGTTTAACAAACTAAAAACAAAAAAAAGTAGGTGAGCTCTTCAAAAAACTCAGAAGAGCTTTGCATGATAAACACCGAAGATATAAGCATAATGTTATCTTTTATTTGTATAGAACCCTACATTTGCTAGAGACCTTTCACAGAAATTTTCTTATTGAGCCTTAAAACAGCCCAATTAGTTTGTAAAATATCATTTAATTAATGTATTTATTTATTGAAATACCATCATTTTATAGCTGAAGAAATTGACATGTAGAGAGATTAAGTGATTTACTTAAAGTCAAATGGGATTTAAAATGATGTATGAAAGGCTGACACTGAACAGATACAGGACTAAAGTGCTTCTGATTCAAGCCATTAAGGCTCTTAGGTTAAACACATTCATGCCTCTGATACTCCATCATGAGCCTAAAGGAAAAGACTGTGGACATAAAAGTGAATACTTGATCCTTTTACTTCTCTTTTTTAAAAAATAAAATTTCATGATAATCTGCAACTGTGAAGAAACATTAAAATAGAATATAAGATAATACATGTAAAGCACTTAGTATAGGAACTAACATGTAGGCACTGAACAAATATTGGCTATTTCTGTTAACCTTTTCCTTAGAAGAAATGTAAATAGAAAATGTTAGCTATTAGCTATTATTAAGTGTTCTTATGTTCCAGGCACTGTTCTAAGTGCTTTATATTATTTATCTTACTCAATGCTTATAACAACCCTATACATTAGGTACTATTATTATTATTGCCATTTTACAGATGAGGAAATAGGTGTATAGAGAATTCAGGGACCTTGCCCACAGGTACACAGCATTAACCCAGGGAGTCTGCTTTAAGGGCACAAACTCTTAAGTACTAAACTCCACTGCTGGATGGAAAAAGATCAGTATAAATATGAATAATTTTTTTCTAGGCCTAAATAACTTAAGTTCATCTACAGTACAACTTAATTTGAAAGGGTTCTTTTAGCTTTAATGAGAAGTAAAACAAGAAACCAGAATCAAGGAAGGGGCCATGATTTCTTGTCTGGGAACTATGGAAACTCAGTTTCTTTAAATAGCAAATGGAATAACATCAAATATATTATAGAAATATAATGAATGAAAAATAACACAAATTTAAGCAACAATTCAAATATGCAATGTTGTCCCTAGAACAATCTAAGTAGACAGTCTGTTATTTTCTTCCTTCCAAATCTTGTCATAGGTGAACATATGCTTCATCCAGGTTTTATGAAAAGAAAAATTCTTACTTGAGAAGAAAGCCTTCATGACAACTGTCACCAATATCATCATCATTGAGTACTGTATCAGCTATCTAAAATGCATCAAAAAAATAAAAAAATTAGTCTGGCTATAACATAGTGTTGAAAAAACACTTTTAATATACAAGTTTTCTGAAGTCTGGATTCAACATAACACACTGCCTTCATTTCTGAGAATCAAGACTCCCCATAAAACAATCTCTGTGCACTACCATCAGCTTTCAGAAGAACAAATGTGAAAGCTGGTCAATCAGGTTGTGTAAACAATTTTTACAAGAACAACTTCCTCTTCTGAGCTGTCAGACAGGAGACTAACCTAAATGACAATATCAGAAAACAACAAGAATAGTGTCCTAAAGATATCTCTTAACACTCATAGTGTGTGATTCAAAACATCCTCAACAAATGATTAAGGAAACTAAATTTGTGACTATAAGTCAACTTCCATTAATGGCTACTGCTTTGGCACACAGTTTTGTTTCAAAAGGTACTGCATTAAATATTAATTGCTCCTATAAGAGCTGGGATCCTCCCACTTTTAGGAATTATAAAAGTAGTGAAATAAACAAAATAAATTTAATTTTGTCATCACTGATCAAAAATGCCTCTGTTATGCCATAAAATCCAGGATTTTGTGTGTGCTTATCTGTTCAAGTGGCTAATACTGCATGTGGATAGTACGTATGACGAAGTGCTTAGTATTAAAATTAGATTATTAATAATATACATAATAATAATATAACCCCAAAAAACTGATAAAGGGTATAATTGCTCTCATTTAAAAATATAAAAACTTACATCTATTTCTTCAGGAACACTGTGTGATTTCATAGATGAAAGCAGTTCCATTACAGGAATCACTTCTCCAGTAAGCATTGGAATAATACTCTGACCCTGCACAATACAGTAACATGAAGTGAAGAAAATCACATAATGAATATGAGAGAAGCTGGGCAATAAAAAATAAAAATAACAGCAAACAATAACATTCTTTGATGAAAATACTTTGTAATTTGTTCAAACACAGTATCAAACAAGTCTACTACTTGTCTAAAGGATTTATACGCAATCCAAAGCTCACTTTTATTTTTTTTATTATTTTTTTTTTTTGAGACGGAGTTTTGCTCTTGTTGCCCAGGCTGGAGTACAATGGTGTGATTTCAGCTTACTGCAACCTCTGCCTCTCGGGTTCGAGTGACTCTCCTGTCTCAGTCTTCCAAGTAGCTGGGACTATAGGGGCTGCCACCATGCCCAGCTAATTTTTGTATTTGTAGTAGAGACAGGGTTTTGCCATGTTGGCTAGGCTGGTGTCGAATTCCTGACCTCAGGTGATCCGCCCGCCTCAGCCTTCCAAAGTGCTGGGATTACAGGCATGAGCCACCATGCCTGGGCCTAAAGCTCACTTTTATTCTTTAGAGAGTATGGAATCACTGGTTTCTCATTTATTGTTATATGCAATAATTAAGTCATCATACCTCTTTTAGAAAAGATCTCCTTTAAAATTTATTCGAGATAAAAACATTTGTTAATTAAAAGTCATCAATATGTTTCATATTTAAAAACGAGGAAAATCAAGCACAAAAAGACTTTGAAATCCTTACCAAATAGGTAAGGAAAACCTGAATCAATACCCAGCCCCCCGATTCATAAGAGTATAATCTACCCAAATGCAAATCAAAATCAGCACATACAGTTTAAGAATCTTTTAAAACAGAAAAGTTCCCTTTAGACCTATTTCAAGATAATACTACTACTTATTACACCTTGAAATTGTAATTTTGAAATTGGTAGTTTATAGAATCAAACTGAAAATTCAGTATAACACATCACAAATGTAAAGTGTCTCAAATATGGGTAGTCCCTCATTTATTCACTACCACCACCAGTCTCATCAGTTTTGTGATCAACTTGGGTAAGTCAACTTTTTGAAATATAAACGAAATTGTCAAATGTCTATGAATATTTAGCTAAACATATTTTTAAAATCATACATTAAGATTAGTTCAATAGTAGTTGTTTTTCCTCATTTATTTTATGAAATGATTTTATTCAATGTCTTCATATGAAATGATTTTATTCAAAGTCTTCATATGCATCTTTAAGTTAGAATGTCTGTCAGACCCAGGGCCATTTCTGGAGTAACTTTAACCAGTTTTTCAGAGCCTCGTATTACTAAGTTGCTTGAGAATTTAAATGTGATGCTACCTCTGGAAGTTCTATCCTAAACCATATGCCTATTTGCAAAATGCTGAAAGTTTTATTTTAAAAAAATCATGCTTTAGTAACCTCCACAACTAACTATTCACTGTTTTCAGTTTTTAAAGTAATAATTATCATGCCTGTTTACAATTATGATTAACACCTTCAATCTAACAAGAATAATGACTAGATCCATGCTAAATTTCCTTCCCTGTGAAGCAATTTTACCAGATGACAGCTACAACTGAAGTTGTTTCAGACTCATGCATCATCCCCAAACAGTATTGTTCAAAATAAAGTCGTTGTGAGATTTGCAAGAACTCAATCAAAAGGCAACTCCTCCTTTTCACGAAGAAGAATCTTGGGGAAAAAAAAAAAATTCCTACAGGGCTAAATACAGAAGAGGCTCTAAAAGACAAAGAAAATCTCTCAAGTTTCTATTCCTCCTTGTCCTTCTCAAACTTGAACTTCTCAGCAGTAGGATAACATTTTGAAGAAGAGTACTTAAAAGAGAGACCAAAATTCATTAATAGTAGTCAACTTAAGTAAACGTTTCTGGTTTCAAAAAATAAAATCCCAGTAAAAGCAGAATTTTACTTGGTTTTAAGTTTCCTCATCTTGAGATAAGTCTACTTAATTAGTTTACTAATAACCAGTGGGTTAGAGGGTGGTGAAAGTTACCCCTTTCCTGGGGACCCTGCTTATTGACCAGCAAATAAAGACTGGCATTCTTTGGGTAAAGGGAAATCTTTTCTTGTTGAGTCAGACCTTTACACAGAATAACTGTCTCTGGACTGAAAAGCTATCTACAAAAGTACAAACACAACAATTTGGTAAAGGAGATCACGGCATAGGGTTCTGCATTATGGCCATATATTTTCACTTTTTTTTTTTTTAATTACTTTTTAAAGTATCATCTGTCTCATTCATGTTAAAAAGAACCAGAGGAAAGCAAAACAGCCATGTTTAAAATATCGGAGTTTTACAAGGAGCAATGAGGGTCACCCACAAGAGGAAATGGAAGTAAAAGTGAAGAACCCTTTCTTCACTGGAGATTCCCCTTCAAAAGAACTTCTCTGCTTTACACTGAAATAGTCTGTACTTAATTTCTGCAGGGGAAGCCACGCCCGTGTAACCATGCTTCTCAAACTCTAGTGTCTGTTCCTCAGGGGCACTCAAAGCCAAAGTATAAACATGGCACATTTTCCTAGAGGAGAGGGTAAGAAATATCACTGACAAATTTTAATATTAAAATAGTTATATCATGGAATAAAATGTAAATTGCATGAGTCTTAAAGATACAACACAAGACTTAAAAGAAATACTGTTTGGACATGGGCCTATACCCCAGATACCTTAGGGGTACATATGCTCTCCTTCTGTTACAGCTACTTCTAGGAAAAAGTTCGAGAAGTAGTACCTTAAAGAACATATCACAGACAATTTTAAAATTTTTTACTATGAACAAGTTATCCAAAATTTATTCTGTGCAAACAGAAAAAAAAGGGAGCAAATATTAATTTGTAGATGCAATTACTATTTTCCTTTGTTTACTCATTTAACTCTTCAGGTCTAAGATATGGAAATCTTCCTCTAGTTTATTCTGTACACCTCCATAAAAGCTCCATTAAGGCTTACTCTGTATGTCCCCAAGGCCTTCACAAATGTAGCCATCAACCTTACACAGATACATGCCGTGAGAATAATATTTGACAGTATGCAATCTGCATATACCTGATCTTCCATTCTCTCTGTGCCTTCTAAGATAATCTTCTGGACATTTTCTTGTCTTTCCTGGGCAAGAAAGAATTTATTTAAAAAAAACAACCCACAACATTTTGATACTTACTTATTTTTCAATAGACATGTTCTTGTGTAGTAATTTAGTTCACAAGAAAAATACTTTCTACTTTAGGGAAAAAATGGGGGCAGGGGCAGGAAATTAACCCAACGAATGCATGTTCTTATAAACAACACAAAATAAAATCAAAACACCCTTTATCCTGCAGGGAAAAAAAAGATAACTTCACAGAAAATAGTCAATGTAACATCTGCATAGTTTCAAAAAGGAAAAGAATGACTTGCACTTTTCAAATTAAACATTATGATGTTTAAAAGATTCTCCTGATTTTAAGAGTTTCATAATGTGAGAAAAAAGGAAGTAAGCCTGCAAACATAGTAAAAAATTATTCTTTTAAAAGATATTATTTTTCCTTACTATTGGGCAAAAGCCTTTTAAAATTGGTAATGCTTAATGGACTTCCAGGTTAGTATCAAACTGGAACACAGGAAGGAGAACTTAATGTGTTCTTTAGATATACCAAAACTATACTGAAATGTAAATATCATTATATATTGAACTATAGGACTTAGGGGAAAACAATAATTTCTGTAAAATTAAAAGGAATTCTCTTGGGAACCATGCGGTTCAACCTCCTCATTTTATGAACCTGGGAACTTGGCAAAGAGGTTAAAGAGACCAAAGGCTACATAACCAACAGCTTATGAAATTATTATTTTGAACTTATACTTACACATAGTAGTAAGCGAAAGACAGGATTGTGCAATGAAAGGGAAACAAAAGTATTAGAGTCAAAGGCTCCCAAGAAGAATCCAGGATCTAAAAGTTTCTGCATTTGTTTAAGCTTTAGCTTTTCATCTGTAATGTGGAGCTACCATTTCCTACCTTCCACAGTTAATATGAAGATGACAGGCATCAGACCAGATGTGTTTGTATCTAACAGGATAAATGCAAAATAAATAATATCTATTGTTTGATGTTCACTGCATATAATTTTAAAATAAGATTTATATGTATCAGAAAATAAGCTTTCAAAAGATAGGTTAACATGATTAATAAGCTGAAAAATCACTTACCTTATGCATCCATATTCTTCCTTTCCGGATTATATGTGTTAATCTATCAACACACACTCTATGAAGTGGGAGGTAGAAACTAAGTTCTGTCTGTGGAAGTATAATTGATAGTCCATATGTGCTGCGATCCCCATTCCAGTTTCCATCAAAGATTAATGAAACAATAATCACTCCCTTTTCAGACAAGACAAAAAACTTTACATCTATAGCACCACTCTCTGCATTTCGAAGGATTTCTCCATTTAGAGTGTGGTTGGCAAGAAAAGTTATTTCTCCATCACTGAGAAGTACCTGTTCTGTCTTTGGAGCCCAAATGTGCCTTACTCTAGGACCAAGAATATTGTCCCAGTAAGCAAAAGTAGCTGCTAATAAAGGTGATTCACCACTTAAAGCAATCTCTGTCTTGGCAACAGCTGGAGATGGCGGTGGGCAAAGAGTCGACATCACTGCATTCCAACTGTCACATTATCCAAATGCTCCTGAGATATCTAAACAATGACATATAAAACCAATGATTACGTTCAGCAATTTAAAGATATCCATCAAAACCCCAAATGATTCAGACATGTTTGGTTTGTCCTCTTAAGTCAAAGATGCGGAAGCCTGTTATCTCCTATCAGGATAAAGACATTCAACTAGTACAGTAGGTGCACATTAAATGTTTGTTGATATGATCATTTTATGAGACATAGTAACTTGTTACTTATATTCAGGGCATACATTAAGAAATTCAAAGAAATAGTGAACTGAAAAAATGGTTTCTTTACATTGATATTAAATGTTACATACTAAAGCTCATAGAATAGACCCGCAGTATTCCCAAATCTCCAGTCCATGTGCAAGTCTAGTATGACTGGAGATTTGGCCCCTAACCCACAGCAACTAAAAAGGAGAAAACCAGGAAGGGAAAGGCTCAGCTAGAGACTGACACTTGTGGGTTGAATTGTGTCCCTGCAAAAGATATGCTCAATTCCTAACCCTTGGTATATGTGAATGTGACCTTATTTAGAAATAGGTGTAATCGTGTTAAAATGGGGTCATACTGGATTAGAGTGGGGCCTAATCCAATAACTCCTGTGTTTATAAGGAGAGAGATTTGGAGACACAGAGACAAGGGGTAGACATCCATGTGAAGACAAAAGGCAGATACTGGACTGCTGAAACTACGAGGCAAGAAAGGAACGCTCAGGATTGCTGGTAACCACCAGAAGCCAGGAAGAGGCAAGGAAAGAGTCTTCTCTCTTTTGAGGATCATGCCCCGTCAACACTTCCATTTCGGACTTCTAGCTTCTAGAATTGTGAGAGAATAAATTGCTGTTGTTTAAAGCCATTCAGTTTGTGGTGCTTTGTTACAGTAATCTTAGAAAAGTAATACAACACCTAACAACAGAAATACCTTAAAGCTGCTAAAAGGTTAAAAAAAAAAAAAAAAAAAAAAGACATCGAAATACCACAAGTCTGGAGCCATAACAAAAAATGGGCAAACAGTCCTGTATCCTCAGTGAACTCTCTGGGTATGAGAATACTAAAGCCCAATCCTGATGTTTAAAATGACATTGAAATATCAAGACAAAGATAAATATATTTAATATGCTAGTCAAGAAACCAATACAGCATTTTACCATTGCAAAGAGAGTTCTACACTAAATGGCTAGAATTTAAAAGCTTTAGTTATTTAGAATACATAGAAAACAGAAGGGCTAAATAGGGCCTGTTCAAGCCTTTGAATTTAATAAGAAAACAGACATGATGAGAAGAGCATAAAAGCTCACATCCAAGACAGAACCAAGGGCTCTTGTCCCCTTGCTCAACTTGTACATCTTAATCCACATAAACATATCACTCTAAAAAGGTACATCCTATGTGATATTAATGTAAAACAAATCATTCTTGCAAATACAGTTACGTACCATGTAACATTTCAGTCAATGGTGGACTGCATATATGATGGTGGTCCCATTAGATTACAATGGACCTGAAAATATGCTATTGCCTTAGTGACACTGTAACCATCATAAGGTCTCAGTACAATTTTTCAAGTCATTTAAAGTATAGCACATACAATTATTACAGTATACAACACTTGATAATAAACTACTATGTTGCTGGTTTATGTATTCACTAGACTATACCTTTTATTGTTATTTTAGAGTGTACTCCTTCTACTTATTTTTTTTTTTAAGTTAAATGTAAAACAGCCTCAGGCAGGTCCTTCAGGAGGTATTCAACAGAAAGCACTGTTATCATAGGAGGTGACAGCTACATGTGTGTTATTCCCCCTAAAAACCTTCCAGTGGGACAAGATGTGGAGGTGGAAGGCAGTGAGGTGGAAGGGAGTGATACTGATGATCCTAATCCTGTCTATGCCTAGGTGAAAGTGTGTGTGTTTTAGTTTTTAACAAAAACGACTAACAAGTAAAAAAAAAAAAAGTTAAAAATAGGAAAAAGCTTCTAGAATAAGGATATAAAGAAAAAATATTTTTGTATAGCTATGCGTGTTTGTGTTTCAAGCTAAGTACTTTAAAAGTTAAAAAATTAAAAAGTTTACAAAGTTAAAAAGTTATAGTAGGTTCACATTAATTTTTTATTGAAGAAAAACTGTAAAGATAAATTTGGTATAGCTTAAGCATACTGTGTTTATAAAGTCTACAGTGTGTACAGTAATGTTCTAGGCCTTCACATTCATTCACCACTTACTTACTGACTCACCCAGAGCAACTTCTAGTCCTGCAAGCTCCATTCACGGTAAGTGGCCTATACAGGTATATCATTATTTTTTATACCATACTTTAACTGTACCTTTCCTATGTTTGGATATATTTAGATAAATAAATACCACTGTGTTACAACTGTCTATAGTATTCAGTACAGTAACAGCTGTACAGATTTGTAGCCTAGGAGCAATAGACTGTACCATATGGCCTACGTACGTAAAGGCTATACTATATAGGTTTATGTAAGTATACTCTGTGATGTTTGCATAATGACAAAATCGCCTAATGATGCATTCCTAAGCAATGTGTGACTGTACTATAATTGAAGACTTATATCTAAGACTGAAAGTAAAAAGAATTACATTTTCATCTAAGCAGATCTAAAACTGTGAAATCTATCATAATAGCAATACAAAGCAGCTAATAGGCAAATTATGATATGCCTATCTTTGCCATATGATTGCTTTGGGAGCTAACATTTGATCTGTAAATGTATGACAAAGTAAACAATTTTACTTAAATAATTTTATCCACATCTTGTCAAGAGTGTTCAGTCTGATGGAAAGCACTGACTTCTATTTATAGAGCATTAGATGAGTGCTTTTATCACATTATGAGTAGGCATACAGAGCCTAGCAAAACAGTTAACTCTAAGTACGTACAGAAATGGTTGAACACAAAGACAGTTTTAACACGTGTATTTTTAATTTCAAAAATTCATTTAGGAAATATTTACTTTTAAATATGTTATATCAATTGAATAGTCTTAGGAGACAGCACTGGATATAAGCAGTACAGCTTGTTTAAAATATCCACTGTTTTTAGTACAATTTAAGCAATCAGTTTACAATGATCAAATACAGAAATGTAATCTGAATTGAAATGGTAATGACACTACTGCTGTCATAACTAACAACAGCAAACTGGAGGCCAACATAATGAATTAAGTTAACACGCAACCATACAATTATACTGTAAACATATTTTTCTTTCATTCTTTTAGGTTAAAAAGGTAGGTAATCATAAAGGCAATATCACAACTCTAATATTTCATCATCAAACTGAAAAGAAAAGTATTTCCTAAAACAGAACTGAGCCCTGAAGCAAAATCTCGTTGAATTACAGGGAAAATTTTTACCACGTTGTGAAAATTGAACTATTATAGACTGCTAGTTACACTCTCACTCCTAACAGAATAAGAAAAAAAATGGGGCGGGCACGGTGGGTCACGCCTATCATCCCAGCTCTTTGGGAGGCCGAGGCAGGTGGATCATCTGAGGTCAGGAGTTTAAGACCAGCCTAGCCAACATGGTGAAACCCCGCCTCTACTAAAAATACAAAAAATTAGCTAGGTGTGGTGGCGGGCACCTGTAATCCCAGCAACTCAGGAGGCTGAGGCAGGAGAATCACTTGAACCCAGGTGGCGGAGGCTGCAATGGGCTGAGATGGCACAACAGAGGGAGACTCTGTCTCGAAAAAAAAAAGAATAAGAAAGAAAATGAAGGACAAAGATCATACTGAATTGCTTAGTTTTAAATCCTACCAAAAGAAATAGTCTGAGAAATGAAATGTTACAGAGAAGTATAATTAGGAGAGCTGTACAATTATTTTATTAACACTTGAAGTCATTGTCTTTGGTGAGAAAAATCCATACACGCAAATGCAGCTGAAAAAAATCAGCTCAAAACCAATAATTGTTTTATGTACCTATCCTATGTACATGCAGTGCTGGCTACTCCAGAGAGTTACCAAACATTAGCCACAGAGTCTTTTGAGGGAAGCCAAGATTCAAACTGAGTGAGACGGTGGCTTGCTCAGGGTTGCACAGGGTTCATGAGAGGTTTCCCAATACACTTTCTGAAAGTAATCCCATATATGCAGACATGATTACCTTAATTAGCATCGGCTAAAACTGTTAGTAGAGTGCTAAGTTTGAGGTTTTGCTTTTTCTTTAAATGTTTGTTAAAAATCAACTATGTCTTCCCTGATTGGTATTTAGAAAGGTGGTTGGTCCACTGCTATTGTAAGCAAAATTTCTACAATCATAAAGCCCTCACTTCTAGTTTTTTAGAGACAGGGTCTCGTTTTGCCATCCAGGCTGGAGTGCACTGGCAGGATCATAGCTCCCTGTAACTTCAAACTCCTGGGCTCAAAAGACCCTCCTGCCTCAGCCTCCCAAGTAGCTAGGACTACAGGTGCACACCACCGCGCCCGGCTAAGTTTTTAATTTTTTGTAGAGACAGGGTCTAGGCTGCCCAGGTTGGGCTTGAACTCCTGACTTCCAGTGATCCTCTTGCCCCTGCCTCCTAAGGCTCTGGCATTATAGGTGTAAGCCACCTTCTCCAACTTGGCTCTCAATACTTGTAACCATGCAGTTTATTTTCCCCCAGTCCAAAGCGAAGCAGAATCCTAAATCGGTCCACTTTCCACAACAGGAGCTGCCCAGGACCACTTTAAGGACAGTGAACTGCTTACAGCACCAGAAAGTTCACAACACTTTCTCAATCTTAAACATCAGGAAAGACTGGAAGGTGAAGTTCATATCACTATCTGGCCATTTCTCACAGATCCAAGTTTCTCAGACAATAGGTAGGCTAATCTAGTCCTCCTGGGAACTACCTAATTAACGTAGAATAGAGCCCAAGGGCAGACGTGAACAACAGAAGTCCTCCTTGGTTTACTTTGTTTCTCTGAAAGCAACTTTTGGAGTACCAACATAGCCAAACAAAATAGTTTATGAACTTCATAAGTTGCTTGTAATGTTTTCCTGGAGCAGATAAATGCTGCCTTAGTGAACAATCTGGAATGTGGTAACTACTCTCGTTTTTGTTTCAGATGTACTGTCAGCATGAGGCAGTTTCCAACTGATTGAGGGTTTTCCTCAAGTGAAAGGACTTGGCAAAGGTGGTGATAACAGAGCCCGTGTCAAATGACACCATATTTCAAGTATTCTGACTCCAGGTTATTAATATCCTCTATATGACAGTCTTGCTTCTGTGATATTCACAGATTATGTTAAAAGTTTCCCAAAGTCTGAGAAAAATCATATCTAACAGTATTTTTGATCCTTTGTACAAAGTAGAAGTAATGCCAGACAGATTGTGTACCCTTGTTGTTAACTGGTGACGCACGGCAACAGTTTGAATAGGAATTTACCAACTGCCACAATCAGGCAACTACTCTACCAGAGCCTAACAATCTCGATTGCATCTGAAAGGGCCACCCCTCCTGGGAAAGTGCAGGACCTCCCTCCTGTTTCTGAAGACAAAGCCTGTGGTGTTCCTCGTGGCCAGACTGACCCAGTGTGGACACAGACATGTAATCTGTGCACTTCTGTCTGCAACTGATTACCATCAGTCAAGTGATGCCCAAGTCACAATGGTCACTTCCTTTAAGCAAGTCTGTGTCATCTCGGAGCTGTGAAGCAACCACATCATGTCCCACAGAATAGGGAGTACACCGACTGGCATTGCTGCCCTCATATGCAAGTCATCAGCACTCCTTAGAAGCTTGGGCTAAAATTCTACAGACGTCTCCACACCCCCATAGCACCCCGCATGATCTCCTCGCCATCAGGGACCGTCTCGGGTTCCCAGAGAACTCAGATTTGGTCCGCAGGAGCCGCTCGCCGCCTGCCCTCCGGCCTTCCCCCGGGCGAGGCCTCTCAGTGCCCGAGGCTCCTTTCTCTCGAGCCCGCAGCGGCAGCGCTCCCAGCAGGTCCCCGGGAAGGAGACAGCTGGGGCAGCGCACTGCGGGCGGGAAAGCGAGAAAGAGGCCAGATTCCCATCCCTCGTCCCTGCGCCGCCGCGAAGCCCGGGGCCCAGATGCAGGCAATTCCACCAGTCGCTAGAGGCGAAAGCCGGACACCCGACTTCGGTCAGAGAAATGAGAGGGAAAGTAAAAATGTGTCGAGCTCTGAGGAGAGCCCCGGCTGCTACCCGCGTCTCTTCCCGGCAACCGGACGCCAAACAGACACCCGCCAGGACGCCGCCTCTTCACTCACCCACTCGCCACCGCCTGCGCCTCCGCTGCCGCCGCCGCCGCCGCCGCGGGCGCAGGGACCGCAACCGCAGCCCCGCCCCCGGCCCGACCCCGCCCCCGCCCCCGCCTCGACCACGCCCAGGGCCCGGCGCCTAGCGCTCGTCTCTTAAGCTCCAGAGCCGGCTACAGGCTGCAGTTGTTTCCCTCTTTGTTTTCTTCTGGTTAATCTTTATCAGGTCTTTTCTTGTTGACCCTCAGCGAGTACTGTGAGAGCAAGTAGAGGGGAGAGGGTAGGAAAAACAAAAACACACACCTCCTAAACCCACACCTGCTCTAGCCAGGCCCCGCCCCCAGAGAGAAGGAACCGGGCAGCAGGGACGGCTGACGCATCAAGCGTCATCTTTTACGTGGGCGGAACTTGTCGCTGTTTGGCGCGCGTCTCTTTCCTAGCGGGACACCGTAGGTTACGTCTGTCTGTTTTCTATATGCGATGACGTTGACGCACGAGGCCCGTGAAAGGGGGAGGGGCAACTTGTCCCATTCTTTTATCTTAAGACGCGCTCTGGAGGAGCATTGGCGCAATAGCGTGTGCAAACCTTAATCGCAGAGGCTGCTGGATCCGGAGAAAGTGCAGACGATTTCGTGGTTTTGAATGGTTTTGTTTGTGCTTGGCAGGCAGTGGGCGCTCAACAAATATTTGGTGGATGAAGTTTTGTTTTTACTGTGAGACACTGTTAAGTACATTCAAAACTCCACCACAAACCCTGGTAGGGGACAGCTCCACACTGTGGGCGGGAATCCCCAGGTCCCTTGTAAAGTCACTGCAATTTTGCCTTTACATGTAAGAATTCTCTCAAGCATGATTTTCACACTGGGGAATGTCATTTTTGCTAGTTGTGATATGTGGATGAGGTTTTGTTTTGTTTTGTTTTGTTTTTTAACTTTTGAAAAATATACCATTCTGTTTGATGTGTAAAAAACACAAAGATTTTTGAAACCTTGCGTCGTTGGTCTGCAGGTGTATAGATTTCACTTACTACAGATGAGTAGCATTTATACCACTCTGTTTGATGTGTAAAAAAACAAGGGTTTTTTAAACCTTATGCCTTTTGGTCTGCAAGTGTGTAGATTACACTTACTACAGATGAGTAGCGTTTAACCTTTCTCATCACTAAAAATCATACAGAACATTTTAATCATTCACCGATGAAGAAAGGGAGGAATAAATACATAAAATGGCTCTCAACGTCTACACCTGCAGAAACAGACCCTTTTCCTACTGTTCTATGCTTTGTGAAAGTTGATCATACAAATTGGGTCGTTCTTGTTATACCCAACTAAAAAAGTGGGGGTAGGGGGTAGAAAAGCATGCAGGACAAATGACATTGCTCCCGCAGTGTAATTCTTTCAAGTCCAGCTGCTGAAACTGCCCGTTGTGACCTGAGACCAGTTTTATCTGATAGTTGCTGAAATGACCTGCTGCAGCTCTAATTTTATCTACCACCATCACTCACCAATTGAAACTTACCAGCTCCTCAGACCCTTAATAGTGCCAATGAATTTTCTCTAAAAGTACTATGTAATATTTCTCTTTTTTAACGAAACCTCCCACCTTTTCTTTGTCGTTGGATATACCGAAGACCATCTGATCTACACGTATGCCCTAATTGCAATTCTTTCTTCCCCCAAAAGTTGCTTAGAGATTCATCTCTGTATTTTTATTTTTACAGGCAGCTTATAACAAGTAGTTAGCATTTACCAAGTTTCTGTACTGAGTTGTACTTCACTTATAAGTGGAATTTTAAAAAATTGAATTTATAGAAACAGAGTAGACCCTTGGTTGGGGGGTTTGGGGGAAAGAAAGTTGTAGGGTAGGGTAGAAAATTACAGTTATGTCTAATACATCTAGAGATTGAATGTACAACATGAGGACTAACGTTAATAATTGTATTAGTCCATTCTTACACTGCTATGAAGAAATAACCTGAAACTGGGTAATTTATAAAGAAAAGTTTTACGGCTCGTGGTTCTGCAGGCTGTACAAGAAACATGGCTGGATCAGCCCCTGGGCAGGCCGCAGGGAACTTACAATCCTGATGGAAGGCATAGGGGGACCCCAGACTTCATTGGCAGGAGCTGGTGGAAGAGAGAAGTGGAGGAGGTGCTACATACTTTTAAACAACCAGATCTTGTCAGAACTCACTCACTATATAGTACCAAGAGGGGATGTTGCTAAATCATTAGAAGCCACCCCATAATCCAATCATCTCCCACCAGGCCCAATGTCCAGCATTGGGGATTACAGTTGAATATGAGATTTGGTGGGGACACAGATCCAAACTGTGTCATTCTACCTCTGGCCCCTCCCAAATCTAATGTCCTTCTCGTATTGCAAAATACTGTCATGCCTTACCAACAGTTCCCCAAAGTCTTAACTCGATCCAGCATTTATTCAAAAGTCCAAAGTTCCAAGTCTCGCCTGAGAGGAAGCTAGTCCCTTCTGCCCATGAACCTGTAAAATCAAAAACAAGTTAATTGCTTCCAAGATACGATGGGGGGTATAGGCATTGGGCAGATACTGCCATTCTGAAAGGGAGAAATCAGCCAAATGAAAGAGGCTATAGGGCCCCATTGCAAGTCTGAAAGCCAGCTGGGCAGTCATTAAATCTTAAATTTCTGAAATAATCTCCTTTGACTCACACCCAGGGAACACTGGTGCAAGGAGTGGGCTCTCAAAACCTCGGGCAGAACCACCCATATGGCTTTCCATGGTTCAGCTCCCACAGCTGCTCTCATGGGTTAGCATTGAGTGCTTGCAGCTTTTCCAGGCTGCAGGGTGCAAGTTATTGGTGAATCTACCTTTCTGGGGTCTGGAGGACGGTGGCTCTCTTCTCATAGCTGTGCTAGGCAGTGCCCCAGGGGACGTTCTGTGGGTGCTGCAACCCCACATTTCTTCTCCTCGCTTCCCTAGTAGATGTTCTGCATGAGGGTTCCACCCCTGTGACTGGATTCTGTCTGGACATCTAGACTTTGTCATACATCCTCTAAAATCTAGGTAGAGGTTCTCAAGCCTCAACTCTTGTATTATGTGCACCCTCAGGCTTCACAGCTTATGGAAGCCACCAAGGCTTATGCCTGGTACCCTGTGAAGCAGCAGCCTGAACTATATTCTTACTGGTGGAAGTTATCTGAGTTACCAGCTGCAAATCCATGTGGGTCTGCAGCAACCTCAATTTTGCCTCCTCAGAAGAAAGGATTTGACTAAGAGGCATAAGGCAGAAAAAGAGACTGCGACAAGTTCCAAAGCAGGAGTAAATGTTTATTAAAAAGCTTTAGAACAGGAATGAAAGGAAAGTACATTTGGAAGAGGCCCAGGTGGGCACCTTGGAGGTCAAGTGCCCTGTTTGACCTTAAACCTAGGATTTTATATGCTGGCGTACTTCTGACATCTTGTACCCCTTTCCCTTGGTCCTTCCCTAAGGATGAGCTTCCTGCATGCATTGTGCCCTGCTTGCACTTGGAAGGTGAGCATGTGCAGTGTGTTTACTGTAGTTGTGTACATGCTTACCTGAGGCTTTCTTCCCTTTTCCAGTGGAGTGTCTCCAAAGGTCATACTTCACTATTTTACCTCTTAATGTGCAAGTTAAGCCCACTCTTCCCGTTCCTGAGATCTTATTGGAAGCTGCCAGTTACCAATTTCAGGTGTTTCCATCTATTGAGAAGTTGCCTCTCCCTGGTGCTGGCTGCAACCTGTTAATTTTTTAGAGAGGCGGTATGACAACTGCCTGACCATCACCTGATGGTTGCCTGATATTCCTGGTGGGTGGTGGGGACCCCTCTCTTACCCCACTCATGCCTGATTAGCTACCTACTCTAACAGTACCTGGGCCCCTTTGAGCAGCTGGGATTCAGGGAGAAGTGTCTCAAGGCTGTAAGAGGGAGCAGGGGACCTAGACCTGACCCAGGAAATGATTCAGTCCTCCTAGGCTTCTGGGCCTGTAATGAGAGGTACCACCATGAAAGTCTAAAATGCCTATTAGTCCTATGAGTCTTTCTCCCCATTGTTTTGATTATAGGCCCTTGCCTTCCTTTTAGTTATGCAAATTTATGCAGCCTGCTTGACTTCCTCTCCTGAGAATGAGCTTTTCTCTACTACCACATGGCCAGGCTGCAAATTTTCCAAACTTTTATGCTCTGCTTCCCTTTTAAATGTCATTTCCAATTTCAGATCATTTCTGTCCTCATGCATATAAGATAGGCTATTAGAAGCAGCCAGGTTACTTCTTGAACACTTTGCTGCTTAGAAATTTCTTCTGCCAGATACCCTAAATCATCATTCTTAAGTTTAAGATTTTGCAGATCCCTAGAACAGAGGAACAATGCAGCTAAACTCTTTGCTAAAGCATAGCCAACCTGACCTTTACTCAGTCCCAATAAATTTCTCATTTCCATCTGAGACCTCCTCAACCTGGACTTCACTGTCTATATTACTATCAGCATTTTGGTCACAACCACTCAACAAGTCCCTAGCGAGTTCCAAACTTTCTCTCATCTTTCTATCTTCTTCTGAGCCCTCCAAAATGTTTCAACTTCTTCGTGTTAGCCAGTTCCAAAGTCACTTCTACGTTTTTAGGTGTCTTTATAGCAATGCCCTTCTTCTCAGTAACAATTTTCTGTATTAGTCCATTCTTGCATTGCTATAAAGAAATACTTGAGACTGGGCAATTTATAAAGAAAAGAGGCTTAATTGACTCATGGTTCTGCAGGCTGTATAGGAAGCATGGCAGGATCAGCTTCTGGGGATGCCTCAGAGAACTTACAATCATGGCAGAAGGCAAAGAGGGAGCTGGCACTTCACATAGGAGGAGCAGGAGGAAGACAGAGAGGGAAAGCGGGGAGGTGTTACACCCTTTTAAACAACCAGATCTCATGAGAACTTACTCATTATACAGTACCGAGAGGGGATGTTACTGAACCATTAGAAGCCACCCTTATGATCCAATCACCTCCAACCAAGCTCCATCTCCAATGCTGGGGATTGCAATTGAACATGAGATTTGGGTGTGGACATGGATCAAACCATATCAATATTTTATACTGGAAATTTGGTAAGAGAATAGATTTTAGATAATCTTATCACGTGCATAAAAGGTAGCTATGAAATGATGGATATGTTAATTTGTTTGACTGTAGTAATCACTACACATGTGTATATCAAAATATTATGTTGCTCATTTTAAATACGTACAATTAAAAAAATTACACTTAATCCTCCTAACATCTCTAGGATGTAGATATTGCTATCCCTAGGATGTAGATGTGTTTTACAGAGGAGATAACTGGACTTCTGAGAGATTGAATTATTTACCCAAGTCTACATACTTTGATAAATTAGGCCAGTTTCATGCAATTCTAGAGCTCACTGAGTCCTGAGGACAACAACCTGGTACCAAGTTGATGACGACTCATCTCAGATAACTCCTATGGTGGTTAATACTAGCATCGCCAGTTTAGAGTATGACTGGGACTTGGATTAAGTGCCTGGGAGGGGAATACAACTTCAAAAGCAGGTTTTCCTACTTCAAAATTTGGCCAACAGACAAATAATTTTCCTAATAGGTTTTTCTGGTTCTTTTTTTTTTTTTGTGATATCAACCCTAAAACAACTATGTTTCCTAAGAGAGAAGTAATCAACACCAAAGCCTAAATTCTACATGATCATGAGAAATAAAATATATGGTGAAAGTGGCTCTGTGTGCATGATGCTTTCTAGCCAGTGAATGTGTATCCTCCTCCCATCTAATCCAACAGGTATTTAGTCATTGTGTAGCAGTACAGTAGCTTGTATGTCTTTCATTAGATTGGAGCAAAAAAATCAGGAGGGAAACAATAATTATAGCATAGTACAGTGGTCCAAAATACTTTATTGCCTGATAGGGTAAAAGAGGAGGACAAATATTCTAGCATATATCTAGTCTTCTGGGAACCAAAGAGAAAATGATATTAAGTATCTAGTAAAGTGATTCATATTAGCAGCATGAAAGATGGCTTGGGAGGGCTTTAACCCTAATCCTTTTCAAACTCTAGTAACTGGTTTATTAACCACCTCAAGTAACTGTAGCATCTAAGTGAAAATAGGTTTTTCTACAGAAATATATGTTCAAGTGAGAACCCTAGTCCTCCATTTTCAACCAGAATGACACCCTTAAAGACCTTATATGGAAAATTTTAAACTATTCACATATAATTAATGCAGTCATACAAAAAAGACTCTGCAACTAGGGAAGCAGAAAAGCATACGGTGAAGAGAGTGGGCTCTGGAATCAGAGCTGGTGTGAGTATTCTCTCTGCCTTTCATTAGTTATGACATTTTGGACAGTACTATATTTCTCTGTGCCTCAATTTCCTCAGCTACAAAATGACATGCAAATGAATGATCTCTTAGGATCATTGTGAGGGTCATGTGTCATCAAGTAAGCTAAGGATTTAGAACAGTACATTCAAGAAGTGGTTCTAATCTCAATTTTAGTAACTATGCAGGGATAATAAAAGCAATGACAAGTGACTTATTAGCCTTTTAAACTATGTGCCTATGTATGATTCCAATAACTATTATATCAGAATCCAGATAACCTTCCTGCTATGTCACAAATGCCAGTTGTTGTCAGGAAGCCTTTTCTCCATTCTCGCTATTAGTGTATTTCAAAAATGCAATATGTGCTGCTGATTCAGAACTGGAGCTGAGAGCTTGTTGATTAGCTCCCATTTATCCAGATTACAGCAAATTAGATTTAACTGTGACTGGCATGTGAAAGATCTGATGTAGGACATGGGAGAGGAATGCTGCTCCATAAACCACAGTGCATTTAATTTCTTTTTCTTTTCTTTTCTTTTTTTTTTTTTGAGACGGAGTTTCTCTGTTGTTGCCCAGACTAGAGTGCAATGGCACGATCTTGGCTGACCGCACCCTCCTCCTCCTAGGTTGAAGCAATTCTCCTGCCTCAGTCTCCTGAGTAGCTGGGACTACAGGCATGCACCACCACTACCGGCTAATTTTGTATTTTTAGTAGAGATGAGATTTCTCCATGTTGGTCAGGCTGGTCTCGAACTCCCAACCTCAGGTGATCTGCTCACCTCGGCCTCCCAAAGTGCTGGGATTACAGGCGTGAGCCACCGCACCTGACCTTAATTTCTTTTAAATAATGAGATTTTATGTGGTTGCCTTAATCACTGCAGACTTAGCCATATGCACTTCATGGTACATTATCGTTTGGTTGGAATGTGAATGAACCAACACCTACCTGAGGTACTTCCAGGTGAAATCTTGATTCTTGAATATATAAAGTTACTCCTGGTTGCCAGTGTGATATAAATGGTTTAGAAAACTCTAGGGGTTCTGTGTCTGGAGCCAACACTCTATAGTTCTAATGACACACAATGTAAGCAATGCCCTTGCAAGAGAATATCAGGCCGGGTGCGGTGGCTCACACCTGTAATCCCAGCACATTGGGAGGCTGAGGCTGGTGGATCATTTGAGGTCAGGAGTTCAACACCAGCCTGACCAACATGGTGAAACCCCATCTCTACTAAAAATACAAAAAAAAAAAAAAAATTAGCCAGGTGTGGTGGCGCATGCCTGTAATCCCATCTACTTGGAAGGCTGAAGCAGGAGAATCCCTTGAACCTGGGAGGTGGAGGTTGCAATGAGCCGAAACTGTGCCATTATACTCCAGCCTGGGCAACAGAGTAGGGGGAAAGAAAAAAGAAGAAAAGAGAATATCATTAGGATCCAATATATATTTCCTTTTGGTTTTTCCTGGGACTTAACGATTCTATAAATAAGCTAATAAACTTTTCAACAAGAGGAATCACATCTTTGACCAGACATTAACCTCTGTTCCTTCTTTGTTGATTCTCTGCGCTTATAAGCAACAGTTTTGAGTGATCTAAGGCCTGGAATACAGAGTTCTGGGGGAGAGGAAGTTGCTAGTTCATTACAGCCTCATAAAACACAGAAGAAAGAGAACAAGAAGTAGGAAAATGAGTATGATCTTCTTAAATTTTAGACAAGACCACTAGCTTATAGAGGAAGAGAGAATTTGAAGTAGTACCTTGGTAGGTTGGTCATAATTTGATGGAATTTAGATGGAAAGAAGAGTGCACAGTGATGGTTTTGGTGCTGACCTGCCATATACCTGAGTGATGGGGTACTAGTAGCAGATGAGCCTCAGCACTCTCACAGCAATGGCTCCCCTTCTAGACATACTTCCCAAATCCACTTCAGAATGACTCCCTGAGCAGTTTGGCCTAGCTTTACCCCTCTACTTGCAGCTTTCAGCATTATTTTGTATGTATAGTTGTATTTTATTGTACCTACTGGTAGAGTGCTTTGTAAGTAGTTTCTTCAATTATTTCATGTATGATATGGAAAACTGCTTCTCAATTATGTCACATGCTATTTGAGACCCCGACTATAGGCTGACAGTTTATTTGTTAACTACTTTATTTTTAGCTCATATCAGATGATTAGCAAATGCCATGTAGCTGATTGAAACTTCACTCCAACTACCCAGAATTAGCCAGGTAATTTTTTATTTCTCGAGCCAGGCCAGTTTTATATGTTCATCATGTATTTGAAAATCTTGCTAAATATTCTTATTGGTTGTAAATTTAAAAAACCACAAACAAAACAAAACAAGAAACCAAACACAAAAGAAACAAGCCCTAAACCAAAAAGTTACTAATCATTTCACTCTCATGTTCTTCAACTTTCAGGGACTTCTCATTTTCTATATGTGAAGGTCCTTAGCATGACTCTGTAGTTTTTCCACAATCTGGCTCCACTTGACTTTCAAGCTTCTCTCTTACCACCCTTTCCCTTTGATCTTACAGATGCATGACTGTTTACTGCTCTGTAACCTCTCATATAATTCTCTCTGCCTGAAATGGCTTTACCTCTCCATTTTGTGAGAGCAAACCTTATTAACTGCAGCCATATGCTGCCACCTCCATGAAATTTTCCTGTATTTTCCCAGTTGGAATAATTCCATTGTGCACCTTTGATCTCCACTAGTAATACAAAAACCAAACTATTCATATTACATTTTACATTCTGGGGGCAAATAGTGGTCATGCAATATTAATAGAACTAATAATTAGAAGCTATTAGAGTTGGTTGCAGTGACACATTAGAGTTTAATGTCGTGAGTTTTGGAGTCAAACCAACCTAGTCTTGAATTCTGGCTCAATCACTTTGCATCCTTGGGGGAGTTACTCAACATCTTTGAGCCTCAATTTCCCCCTCTTGAAAACAGAATTGCTTTGAGGATTAAATGAGGTTACCATCATAAAGGGTTTGTCTTGATACCTGCCTCATGGTAATTACTCAGTAAGTTTAGCTACTATTATCACATAGTAGATGCTCAATTTGTGTTTGTTAATAAATCTATTCCCAACCCCTAGTTTATAGATGAAGAGATTGAAAGAGAAAGAGAAAGAGAATTGCTCAAGGTGACACCTTTAGTTTGGGGCATATCTGTAACTAACAACTTCATATGCCAGTAACCAGGTAAGAGCTTTTTTTTTTTTCTTTCAACATAAGGTGTATATAAGTCTTTCTCATCACTAGACTGAAAGCTTCCTGAGGGCAGGGAACTTGTCTGATTCACTTTTGTCTGCCCTTTGCCTCTAAGCACAGTAATTGCCTATGTTTTAGCTCTTTAATAAATGTTGGATGTAATTTAATTTAAGAAAGTTCCCATTAGAAACAAGAATAAATTAATAAAATGTCTTTAATCAGTTGTAGACTTAATGTTGCAAAATTTCACTAAGCTCTAAATACGGCATACAATCAAGTGATGTTAATAAAGAAAAGCTTAATTTAAACATTACTGCATTTTTAGGTGACAAAACAATAGGCCACTTCATCATCAAGATTTCTAGAAAGAGCAGATATTTCATACACTGCCAAGCAAAAAGGATAAGAGATTCAAACACATATTTCTTTTTTCTTTTCTTTCTTTCTTTCTTTTTTTTTTTTTAATAACCTTTGTGTTCTTGCAGTGTTGTTTATTCATTGGTCTTGTTTGTAATACAATACTGAATTTGCAGTTGAATTAAGAAAGAGTGGATGGTTTTTTGGTTTTTTTTTTTTAATACTTTAAGTTCTAGGGTACATGTGCACAACGTGCAGGTTTGTTACATATGTATACTTGTGCCATGTTGTGTGCTGCACCCATTAACTCATCATTTACATTAGGTATATCTCCTAATGATATCCCTCCCCCACTTCCCTTCCCACAATAGGCACCGGTGTGTGATGTTCCCTTTCCTGTGTCCAAGTGATCTCATTGTTCAGATCCCACCTATAAGTGAGAACATGCGGTGTTTGGTTTTCTGTTCTTGCAATAGTTTGCCGAGAATGATGGTTTCCAGCCGCATCCATGTCCCTACAAAGGACACGAACTCATCCTCTTTTTATGGCTGCATAGTATTCCATGGTGTATATGTGCCACATTTTCTTAATCCAATCTGTCATTGATGGACATTTGGGTTGATTCCAAGTCTTTGCTATTGTGAATAGTGCTGCAATAAACATACATGTGCATGTGTCTTGATAGCAGCATGACTTATAATCCTTTGGGTATATACCCAGTGATGAGATGGCTGGGTCAAATGGTATTTCTAGTTCTAGATCCTTGAGAAATCGCCACACTGTTTTCCACAATGGTTGAACTAGTTTACAGTCCCACCAACAGTGTAAAAGTGTTCCTATTTCTCCACATCCTCTCCAGCACCTGTTGTTTCCTGACTTTTTAATGATTGCCATTCTAACTGGTGTGAGATAGTATCTCATTGTGGTTTTGATTTGCATTTTTCTGATGGCGAGTGATGATGAGCATTTTTTCATGTGTCTGTTGGTTGTATGAATGTCTTCTTTTGAGAAGCGTCTGTTCATATCCTTTACCCACTTTTTGATGGGGTTGTTTTTTTCTTGTAAATTTGTTAGAGTTCTTTGTAAGTTCTGGATATTAGCCGTTTGTCAGATGAGTAGATTGCAAAACTTTTCTCCCATTCTGTAGGTTGCCTGTTCACTCTGATGGTAGTTTCTTTTGCTGTGCAGAAGTGCTTTAGTTTAATTAGATCCCATTCGTCAATTTTGGCTTTTGTTGCCATTGCTTTTGGTGTTTTAGACATGAAGTCCTTGCCCATGCCTATGTGTGAATGGTATTACCTAGGTTTTCTTCTAGGGTTTTTATGGTTTTCGGTCTAACATTTAAGTCTCTAATCCATCTTGAATTAATTTTCGTATAAAGAGTAAGGAAAGGATCCAGTTTTAGCTTTCTACTTATGGCTAGCCAATTTTCCCAGTACCATTTATTAAATAGGGAATCCTTTCCCCATTTCTTGTTTTTGTCAGGTTTGTCAAAGATCAGATGGCTGTAGATGTGTGGTATTATTTCTGAGGGCTCTGTTCTGTTCCATTGGTCTACATCTCTGTTTTGGTGCCAGTACCATGCTGTTTTGATTACTGTAGCCTTGTAGTATAGTTTAAAGTCAGGTAGCGTGATGCCTCCAGCTTTGTTCTTTTGGCTTAGGATTGTCTTGGCAATGTGGGGCCTTTTTTGGTTCCATGTGAACTTTAAAGCAGTTTTTTCCAATTCTGTGAAGAAAGTCATTGGTAGTTCAATGGGGATGGCATTGAATCTATAAATTACCTTGGGCAGTATGGCCATTTTCACAATATTGATTCTTCCTATCCGTGAGCATGGTATGTTCTTCCATTTGTTTATGTCCTCTTTTATTTCACGGAGCAGTGGTTTGTAGTTCTCCTTGAAGAGGTCCTTTACTTCCCTTGTAAGTTGGATTCCTAGGTATTTTATTTCTTTGAAGCTATTGTGAATGGGAGTTCATTCATGATTTGGCTCTCTGTTTGTCTGTTACTGGTGTATAAGAATGCCTGTGATTTTTGCACATTGATTTTGTATCCTGAGACTTTGCTGAAGTTGCTTATCAGCTTAAGGAGATTTTGGGCTGAGACAATGGGGTTTTCTAAATATACAATCATGTCATCTGCAAACAGGGACAATTTGACTTCTTCTTTTCCTAACTTGAATACCCTTGATTTCTTTCTCTTGCCTGATTGCCCTAGCCAGAACTTCCAACACTATGTTGAGTAGGAGTGGTGAGAGAGGGCATCCCTGTCTTGTGCCAGTTTTTAAAGGGAATGCTTCCAGTTTCTGCCCATTCAGGCTGTGGGTTTGTCATAAATAGCTCTTATGATTTTGAGATACGTTCCATCAATACCAAATTTATTGAGAGTTTTTAGCATGAAGGGCTGTTGAATTTTGTCAAAGGCCTTTTCTGCATCTGTTGAGATAATCGTGTGGTTTTTGTCTTTGGTTCTGTTTATATGCTGGATTACGTTTATTGATTTGTGTATGTTGATCCAGCCTTGCATCCCAGGGATGAAGCCCACTTGATCATGGTGGATAAGCTTTTTGATGTGCTGTTGGATTCGGTTTGCTAGTATTTTATTGAGGATTTTTGCATCGATGTTCATCAGGGATATTGGTCTAAAATTCTCTTTTTTTGTTGTGTCTCTGCCAGGCTTTGGTATCAGGATTATGTTGGCCTCATAAAATGAGTTAGGGAGGATTTGCTCTTTTTCTATTGATTGGAATAGTTTCAGAAGGAATGGTATCAGCTCCTCCTTATACCTCTGGTAGAATTCAGCTGTGAATCCGTCTGGTCCTGGACTTTTTTTGGTTGGTAGGCTATTAATTATTGCTTCAATTTCAGAGCCTGTAATTGGTCTATTCAGGGATTCAACTTCTTCCTGGCTTAGTCTTGGGAGAGTGTAAGTGTCCAGGAAATTATCCATTTCTTCTAGGTTTTCTAGTTTATTTGCATAGAGGTGTTTATAGTATTCTCTGACGGTAGTCAAACACATATTTCTAACCTGCAGTTGCAACCATGGCATGTAACATCAGTTTAAACGTGGAATACAAAAGAATATAAAGTATTGCCTTTACAGAAGTAATGGAATTTGACAAGTTATTATCGTAAAAGATTAATTAGTACCCTGTGAGAATGAAACTGAGTCACAGATAGTAAGTCTGTTTACAAAAACATAAGAAGGGATGGATTTTCATGTTATTGTTTTTCATCTCAAATATGTAGAGAGATAGTCACCTTAAATAGCTTGCCTGGGAAATTACAGAATGTCTATTTTGTCCTATTTAAGATTGTGCAAAGTTTCACATAAATTATAGACACAGAGACATGCATAAATAATTTAGTATAGAACAACAAACTAGATGGATAAATAGGAGGTTATTACTTTCAAATTATAGTATTAACTCTCTCAAAATTTATTTTCTTACTTGGAAACGACTTGTTGTTTGCCTGTCCATACTCCATGTGCAGGATATAAAAGGGGAATGGTGCTCAAACATTGCTGATGACATCTGAGGACTATCACTTGTTTTCACCAAATAGTGCTTTAGAAAAGAATGAAGATGCTGCATGGGAAATGACATTAGGATCTAATTCTCAAACACTTTTTCCATTAATGAACAATACATTGGCCGGGCGCGGTGGCTCAAGCCTGTAATCCCAGCACTTTGGGAGGCCGAGACGGGCGGATCACAAGGTCAGGAGATCGCGACCATCCTGGCTAACACGGTGAAACCCCGTCTCTACTAAAAAAATACAACAAAAACTAGCCGGGCGTGGTGGCGGGCGCCTGTAGTCCCAGCTACTCGGGAGGCTGAGGCAGGAGAATGGCGTAAACTCGGGAGGCAGAGCTTGCAGTGAGCTGAGATCCGGCCACTGCACCCCAGCCTGGGCGACAGAGCAAGACTCCGTCTCAAAAAAAAAAAAAAAATGAACAATACATTATAAATCAGGAGACATGCACATTTGTTTTCTGAACATAGGGCAAAAAAGAAAAGTAAGTGGCCATTTGATAAATAGCAGATACCTAACACCCTTCCAGTTTTGCTACACAAAGATCCAATATCTACCATAGTTCTTGAGTTTTTACAAACTGCCTGTTTATTCAGGAGTAATTTTTTTTTTTAAAGTCAAATTAAAAAAAAAAAAAAAAGAACAAAAAATTGCAGTTCAGATAACTTTAAATGCCTAAATAATGTCATTGTGGAAAAAACACCACAAAAAATGCAGTTCAAATTCATGCTTGGTCTAGGGCAGCTTATACTGAGTCCAGCTCAGTTTGCCAAGTGCTTGTTAAAATTAATTATCACACACACAGCAGCTTTCACTCTCTAAGTAAACTCCCAGAAAATATGCTTGGAGTGGAGAAATCAGGTTGGGATATGAGGTAATTTTGTACTCTAAGGAGAGATTATTTTTTTTTTAGTTCAGATTACTTCATGTTGGAGAAGATTCATTATTATTTATAAAGCAGAATGAGCCCCAAAGCCAATCCCTTTCCAGTCTCACTGTCATTTTCTGCATTATTAACACCACTAAATTTCCAAATGGTAGGCGAATTCTTTCCTTACAGAGCCAAAAACCTTGCTTGGGGTTTTGCTAACTTAGGTGACAGCACTTTGTTCAAAATAATTCTTTTTTTTTTTTTTTGAGAAAGAGTCTCAATCTCACTCTGTTGCCCAGGCGGGAGTGCAGTGGTGTGATCTCAATAATACTGCAGCCTTGGCCTCCTGGGTTGAAGTGATTCTCCTACCTCAGTCTCCCGAGTAACTGGGACTACAGGCGTGTACCACCACACCCGGCTAATTTTTGTATTTTTAGTAGAGATGGGGTTTCGCCATGTTGGCCAGGTTGGTCTTGAACTCCTGACCTCAAGTGGTCTGCTCACCTTGGCCTCCCAAAGTGCTGAGATTACAGGCATGAGCCACCGTGTGGACCAAAATAATTCTTATTAAGCATTCAAACACCTTATTTCAATGTGGCCAGAACTCTGGTGGAAAAGAAGTAGGTTTGTCTCTTGTTTATCATTACAAAATTTCATTTCTTTGGGCACCTTGGTCCTTTAATAATGAGGCCATCAAAATACTTTATAGTGCAGGCTTAGAAGACAATTATTATACTATTTACCATTTTATATGTTTAAGTTGCATTTGGTCAACAAGATGATTAAATAGTATATTTAATATAATGGGATATAATATCCTATTTTGAATTAATCCAAACATTGTTATAAACATAATTATTTTAAATGCAAAATTTATAAAAGTTTCTTTAGAACCAAATAACAATAAAAAATCCTCATTCACTCCCCTCCTCTACCACCATCCCCACAGCTTTATTCCAAACTAATGTAAGGCAGGGTGAGTCTTCTGGAGTGACTGCTTTAACCCAATTTGAGATGAATGAATCTTGTTTACAGGGTTCTGAGGCTTGGTAGAAGTCAGTGTGTTGAAGAGATGAGATTTTCCATCACCAGATAAGAACTTCTCACAGAGCTGCATCAACGTAACCGTGGTAGTGAGTTCCTATCTTGGAACACCTTTCAAGGGTGGCCTATCTGTGCCAAGGAGGCCATTCGGTATTCCATGTTCCAATCCTGAGAGTCATGATGTAATGACTCCTTTAAAGGTGTGTTTCCTCTTTTCACGGCTGCTTGGTTCCTGCCATCCAAAGAGCATTTACAAAGTGAAACCTGTTTGTAACTGTAGGACAGGAACAGAAACTTACAATTACTCTTCTGATTCTGGCCAACCCATGTAGAAGAAATGTCTGTGAAAGTAGTCAAATCCACTTTTGCAAAGCTACTCATTTTTTGATAATTGGGTGTGTTAAGTTTAGCCTAAACCTTCCTCTTTACGTATTTTAAGTTCTGCTTAAAGGTTTCTTCTTCATATATAGTGGACTGTAACCTAACTGGATGTGTAAATAGACTGTAATCTACTCTTGTACCAATCATCAAGTTTTGGTCAAGCAAAGGCAGCCAACTGTTCAGATTGTGTTCAAATAAGGCAAATGGCAAGCTGTAACCAATCCAGCTGTTTCTATACCTCACTTGCATTTTCTATATCTCTCTTTCCCTTTTCTGCCCATAAATCCTCTCCAACCATGTGACAGCACTGAGTTGCTTTGAACCTCTTCCGTTTCTGGGGGTTGCCTGATCCTCAAATCATTCTTTGCCCAACTAAACTCTGTTAAATTTAATTTGTTTAAAGTTCTTTTAAAAAATTTTTATGGGTTCATAATAGGTCTATCTACTTATAAGATACACGAGCTATTTTGATGCAGGCATACAATATGTAATAATTACATCAGAGTAAATTACATATCCATCACCTCACATCACCTCAAGCATTTATTTCTTCTTTGTGTTACAGACATTCCAATTATACTCTTTTAGTTATTTTGAAATGCATAACAAGTTTTTGTTGGCTGTAATTACCCTGTTGTGCTATCAGATACTAGATCTTATTACTCCTATCTATATTTTTATACTCATTAATCATTTTTATTCTCTCCCACCACCATTACCCCTCTCAGCCTCTAGTAATCCACAGAATGGGAGAAAATATTTGCAAATATTCATCTGACAAGGGATTAATAACCAGAGCATATAAAGAACTGAAACAACTCAATAGAAAAAAAATGTGTTAATCTACTTAAAAATGGGCAAAAGATCTGAATAGGCATTTTTCAAGAGAAGACATACAAATGGCAAACAGGTATATGAAAAGGTGCTCAGTATCGCTGATTATGAGAGAAATGCAAATCAAAACTACAATGAGATGTCATTTCACTCTAGGGATAATGGCATGTGTTCAAAAGATAGCCAGTAAGGAATGCTGGCAACACTGTCTAAAGTTTTTCTTACCAGGTGGAAACGATGAGGCATAGCCTTCCTACCTCTTCCTGAATTTTTCCTTCAGTATTTCTTTAGCCACTATTCTGTCTCTTGATAGTTATCTCTTTATCATATGTGTTCTGCCTCCCCTAAGATCATGTTTATGCTAGGCCTGAAGGAGAGAGGTGCAAAGTGAAAGATGGGACTTCCACTCCAATGTAAGCCATGAATTCCTTTCATCTTCCACCCCCACCAACCAATGCAGAACAATGCCTGGCACATAGATGCTCATAAATACTAATTGTAGCTGATTTGAAAGTATTACTATGGTACTGAACATAATGCTTTCTACGTATCTAGTATTCAAACGTATCAAGTTTAATTTTATGAAGGAATAATATATTTATATGTTAACAAAATCAAAATATAAAATACATATATAAAAATTATATATATAAAATAAATGCATATATTAAAATGAATACACTGAGAAATCTATCCCCAACCCTAGTCTTCATCCACTCAATTACTCTTACCCTTTATAGGAAACCACTTTATTCTAGCCAATTTGTGTATCTTTATTATCTCCTGATATAAGTGGAAGAAAATATAAATATGCAATTATATCACCCTTCTTTTTTAGACAAAAAGTCTTATACTTTATGGCTAATTCTGTACTTTTTTCATTCAACCATCTGTCTTCCTTCCATGTCAGTGCATAGAGAACTTCCTCATCCTTTTTTTTTTTTTTTTGAGGTGGAGTCTTGCTCTTTCGCCCAGGCTGGATGGGGTGCAGTGGCGCGATCTCGACTCACTGCAAGCTCTGCCTCCCGGGCCATTCTCCTGCCTCAGCCTCCCTAGTAGCTGGGACTATAGGCGCCTGCCATCATGCCCAGCTAATTGTTTTGTATTTTTTTAGTAGAAACGGGGTTTCACTGTGTTAGCCAGGATGGTCTCGATCTCTTGACCTCATGATCTGCCCTTCCTGGCTTCCCAAAGTGCTGGGATTACAGGTGTGAGCCACCGTGCCTGCCCACTTCCTCATTCTTTTTAAGGGCTGCAGAGTATTCATGAACCATAGTCATGAAACCAGTCCCTATGGGATGGATATATGAGTTGCTTTTCAGGTTGTTGCTATTACAAACAATTCTGTAATGAATGACTTCGTACATTATTTCCTAAGTGTGCAGGTGTACCCTAAGATAAATCCCCATTCACAGAATTGCTAGGATAAATGCATTTATAGTTTTAAATATATTGTTCCCCTCCCTCCCAAAAATCCCCAAATTTTCTTCCATAAGGGTTGCATCATTTTCATTTTCTCCAGTAATTCACAAGGAATTCACGTTTTCCTACAGATCTGCCAAACAAATATTTAGTTAATCATTTGGATGTTTTTGAATTCTATAGGTGAGAAATTATTACTTAGAGTGCTATTGTTTTTTCATTTCTTTAATTGTGATTGCAGTTGAAATATTTTCAGATGGGAAGAATTCAAGATGGTAGATGAGAAGCAGCTAGTGTGTGCTACTCTCACAGAGAAAAAACAAAGTGGCAAGTAAACATTGACTCTGCAAGTAGATCATCTAAGAAACCGTATCAGGATTGATTAAGGGAGTGAGGGGACACAGAGAACAGGGAAGAGTGACGCTGGGCAGCTGGTCACCCAAGATGAGCATGGAGCCAGGAGAAGCTCCCCAGCATAGAGAAAGGGTGAGTGAGTGAGAGCCCCTGGGGGATCCTCACTTTCCACAGGGACCTTTGAAATCCTAAGAACTGGAGGACCCCCTCATCCCAATTCCTGATTCCTGTCCCTGGGCCTCTAGACTGATATAGAGAGTTGCTGGAGTGCTTACAGAGCAAAACTCAAGTCCCCAGGAACTCCCACAGGCCTTGGACCCTGGAGCAGTCTCATGGCAGCTGCCATAGCCCTGATAGAGGCTATGGCAATTACATAGAGTCTAGTACAATTACAGTACTAGCAAGCTGTTACATTGCTTCACTCTCTATCATCAGACAAGGCTCAGCGTCAGCTTCCAGCACAATGGCCTGGCCTCTGCCTGAGCTCTGTGGTTAGATACAGCTCTCTGTTACCCTGGGAAGCAGTTGGACAGTGGGTTGAGAGACTATACCTACCTCCACTGCCTCTAGCCAGGAGGGACTCATGGTACTCAAGCAGTTGGGGAGACCCTACTCTCAGAACACTGGCTCAGGAACAGGGTGTGCCTCCTTGTTCAGGGCCAGCCAGGGAAGGGTATGGACTGTTTTCCAGCCACAGCCTCTGCCTGAGGGCACCCTGCAGCCCAGGACACCTAATAAATGAAATGCAGGTGCAATGCCAGTAATAAGAGAGGGCTCCTCCAAGGTCCATCTTTGGTCATCTCTCCCTACCACCACAGAGCACTACAGAGGACTCCACCAAAATACAAAAGAGCTGTGCGCTGAGTAAGAGCCTATCTGCCAGCCACCACTCTTAAGCACCACCTACTGGATTGCACCCCAAATTACAACAACAAAAACATTTTTCCAATATACAGCACATGTGATACCTAAAGCAAAAATCTAGTCACAAATAAAGATGCTGTACAGAGCTTTGGCCCTTTGAAAGCACTCAGAATGAAGCCAACTGACTGTACTCAATGCACACTACTGTTAATGGAACACCGGACCTTTATAATAAAGAGTCAGCTCAAGAACTCTAGCAATTCAAAAAAGCTGGTGTCCCCTTACCTCCAGACAAACACACAAGTCCTCCAGCAAAGGATTTTAACCAGATTGAAATGACTCAAATAACATACATAGAATTCAGAATCTGGGTGGCAAGGAAGCACATCAAGATCCAGGAGAGCATTGAAACCCAATACAAGGAACTCAAGGAATCCAGGAAAATGATCAAAGAGCTTAAAGATGAAGTAGCTATTTTAAGAAAGAACAAAACTGAACTTCAGAAATTCAGGAATTAACTTCAAAAATTTCATAATATAGTCAGAGGCATTAACAGCAGAACAGATGAAGCTGAGGAAAGAATCTCAGAGTTTGAAGACCAGTTCTTTGAATCAACTTGGTTGGGCAACAGAAAAGAAAAAAGAATTTAAAACATGAGAAAAATCTTCATGATTTATGAGGTTATGTAAAGAGACCAAATCTATGACTCATTGCCATTCCTGAGAAAGAGAGTAAGCAACTTGGAACATATCTCCGAGGATACAGTCCATGAAAATTTCCCCTATCTCACCAGAGAGGTGGGCATGCAAATTCAAGAAATACAGAGAACTCCTGTGAGACACTATACAAGACAACCATTGCCAAGTCACATAGTCATCAGACTCACCAAGGTCAATGCAAAAGAAAAAAATTGTTAAGGCAGCTAGAGAGAAAGGTCAGGTCACCTACAAAAAGAACCCCATCAGGCCAGCAGCAGTTCTGTCAGCAGAAACCTTAGAAGCCAGAAGAGATTGCAGTGGGGAGGGGGGCTATATTTTCAGCATTATTAATGAAAATAAATTTCAACCAATAATTCATATCCCACCAAACTGAACTTCATAAGTGAAGGAGAAATACAATCCTTCTCAGACAAGCAAGCACTAAGGAAATTCATTACCACCAGATGATCCTTACAGGAAATCCATAAGTGATTGCTAAACAGGGAAATGAAAGATGAAACCTGCTACCAATAAAAATACACTTATTACACAATGAAGTCTACAAAACAACCAGCTAAAAACACAATGACGAGAGCAAAATCTCACATGTCAATACTAACACTAAATGTAAACAGTTTACATTCTCCCTTTAAAATGCATAGAGTGGTAAGCTGGATAAAAAGAGAAGACACAACTGTCTGCTGTTTTCAAGAGATGCATCCTACATGAATGACACACACAGGCTCAAAGTGAAAGAATGAAGAAAGATGTACCACGCAAATGAAAAACGAAAAAGAGCAGGAGTTGCTACTCTTAAATCAGATTAAAACATACTTTAAACCAGCAACAATCAGGAAGGACAAAGAAGGGCATTATATAATGATAAAAGGTTCAATTGAACAAAAAGACTTAACTATTCTAAATATATATGCACCCAACACTGGAGCACCCAGATTCATAAAACAAATTATTGGCCTACAATAAAACATAGATGGGAACACAATATTAGTGGGGGCTTTGTCACTCCACTGACAGCATTAGACAGATCACTGAGGCAGAAAACTGACAAAGGAATTCTGGAATTAAACTTGACATTTGACCAGTTGTAATAGACATGTCTAGAATGCTCAAGCCAACAATGAAAGAATATACATTCTTCTCATATGCACATGGAACATATTCTATGACATGCTCAGTCATAAAGCAAGTCTCAATAAATTAAAAAACTTTAAAATCATACAAAGGCCATTCTTAAATCATAGTGAAATAATAATAGAAATCAATAACAAGAAGATCTCTCAAAACTACACAAAAATACGGAAATTAAGCCACATGCTCCTGAATAACTGTTGGGCGAACAATGAAATTGAGGCAGAAATCAAAAAATTATTTGAAATTAATGAAAATAGAGACACGACTTTCCAAAATTTTTGGAATGTAGCAAAAGCAGTGTTAAGAGGAAAGTTTATAGTGCTAAAATGCTTCGGGAGGCTGAGGCAGGAGAATGGCGTGAACCCAGGAGGCGGAGCTTCCAGTGAGCTGAGATGGCGCCACTGCACTCCAGCCTGGGTGACAGAGCGAGACTCCGTCTCAAAAAAAAAAAAAAAAAAAAAAAAAGAGGTTAGAAAGATCTCAACTAAACAATCTAACATAACACTAGAAGAACTAGAAAAAAAGAGCACAGTTCAATCTCACAGCTAGCAGAGGAGAAGACATAACTAAAATCAGAGAATGACTGAATGAAATTGAGATGCAAAAGTCCATGAAAGGTTGGTGAAACCAAGAGTTGGTTTTTTATAAGAATAAACAAGACTGATAGACTGCAAGCTAGAAAAACAAGGAAAAACAGACAGAAGTTCCAAAGAAGCACAAGAAATGACAAAAATGACATTAAAACCAATCCCACAGAAATACTAAAGATTTTCAGAGACTGTTATGAACACCTCTATGCACACAAAGTAGGAAATCTAGAGGAAATGGATAAATTCCTGGAAACATACAACCTCCCAAGATTGAACCAGGAAGGGAGTGAAAACTTGAACAGACCTATAACAAGTTCCAAAATTGAATCAGTAATAAAAAACCTACCAACCAAACACAGCCCTGGACCAGATGGATTCACAACTGAATTCTACCAGGCATACAAAGAAGAACTAATAGTAATCTTACTGAAACTATTCCATAATATCGAGGAGAGGGGCTCCTCCCTAACTCATTCTACAATGCCAGCCTCATCCTGATACCAAAATCTGGCAGAGATACAATGAAAAAAGAAAACTTCAGAACAATATCTCTGATGAACATAGACATGAAAATCCTCAACAGTATACTAGCAACCTAAATCAAGAAGCACATAAAAAAGTTAATTCACCACAATCAAATAGGCTTTATTCCCAGGATGCAAGGCTGGTTCAACATAACAAATCAATAAGTGTGATTCACCACATAAACAGAATGAAAAAAACAAAAACCGTATGATCATCTCAATAGCTGCAGAAAAGACCTTCAATAAAATTCAACATCTATTCATGGTTAAAAACCTTCAACAGGCTAGGCATCGAAGGAATATACCTTAGAATAATAAGATCCACCTATGACAAACCACAGCCAACATCATACTAAACAGATAAATGCTGGAAGCATTTCTCTTGAGTACTGGAACAAGAGAAGGATGCCCACTCTCACCACTCCTATTCAACATTGCACTGGAAGTCCTAGTCAGAGCAATTAGGCAAGAGAAAGAAATAAATGGCATCCAAGAAGAAGAAGAAGTCAAACTGTCTCTCTTTGCTGATGATATGATTTCATACATAGAAAACCCTAAAGACTTCTCCAAAAGGCTCCTAGAACTGATAAATAACTTCAGTAAAGTTTCAGGATACAAAATCAATGTACAAAAATCAGTAGCAATTCTATACATCAATAACATTCTAGTTTAGGGCCAAATAAAAAAAAATGCCATTTACAATAGCCACAAAATAGGAATATATCTAACCATGGAAGTGAAATATTCTACAAGGCAAACTACAAAACACTGCTGAAAGATATCAAGATGACTGAATAAATATAAAAATACTCCATGCTCATGGATTGGAATAATCAATATCATTAAAATGACCACACTGTCCAAAGCAAGTTACAACTCCAATGCTATCCCTAGCAAAATATCAAGTCATTTTTCACAGAATCAGAAAAATATTCTAAAATTCATATGGAACCAAAAAGGAGCCTGAATACCCAAAGCAATCCTAAGCAAAAAGAATGAAGCCAGAGACATCACATTACCCAACTTCAAACTATACTAAAAGGCTACAGTAACCAAGCAGCATGGTACTGGTACAAAAACAGACACAAAGACAAATAGAACAGAATAGAAAACCCAGAAATGGACCCACACACCTACAACGATCTGATCGTCAACAAAATTGACAAAAATAAGCAATAAGGAAAGGACTCTCTATCCAATAAATGGTGCCAAGATAACAGCTAGCCGTATGCAGAAGAATGAAATTAGACTCCTACTTCTCACCTTTTGCAAAAGTTAACTCAAGATGGATTAAATATTTAAATGTAAAACTTCAAACTATAAAATCCTAGAAGAAAACCTAGGAAATACGCTTCTCCACATTGGCCTTGGCAAATAATTTATGGCTAAGTTCCAGAGAGCAATTGCAACAAAACTAAAAATACGCAAGCGGGACCTAATTAAAGAGTTTCTGTACAGCAAAAGAAATTACTAACAGAGTAAACACGCTACAGAATGTGAGAAAATATTTGCAAACTATGCAGCTGACAAAGATCTAATTTCCAGAATCTACAAATAACTTAAATCAGCAAGCAAAAAACAAATATTTTAATTGAAAATGGGCTAAGGACATGAACAGACGCTTATCAAAAGAAGACATACAAGCGGCCAATAAACATATGAAAAAAATGCTCAACGTTCACTAATTATTAGAGAAATGGAAATCCAAACCACAGTGACATACCATTTCACAGTCATCAGAAGGCTATTAAAAAGCCAAAACATAACAGATGCTGGTGAGGTTGTGGAGAAAAGAGAACGCTTATACGCTGCTAGTGGGAATGTAAATTAGTTCAGCTACTGTGGAAAGCAGTTTGGAGATTTCTCAGAGAACTTAAAACAAAACTATTATTCAACCCAGCAATCCTACTGGGTAATCCAAACATAAAATTTCTTTTATCAAAAAGATTACATGCACTTGTATGTTCCTTGCAGCCCTATTGACAACAGCAATGGAATCAACCTAGGTGCCCATCAACAGTGGGATTGTATAAAGAAAACATAGTACATATACACCATGAAATACTACATGTCCATAAAAAGAATGAAATCATGTTCTTTGTAGCAACATGGATGCAGTTGGAGGCCATTATCCTAAATAAATTAACACGAGAACAAAAAACTAAATACTGCATATTCTGATTTTAAGTGGAGGCTAAACATTGACTATACATAGACATAAAGATAGCAACAATAAACACTTGGGACAACCAGTTGGGAGAGGGAAGCATGGGCTAAAAATTCACCTATTACGTGCTATATTTACCACCTGGGTGATGGGACCATCTGTGTCCCAAACATCAGCATTATGCAATATACCCGTGTAACAACCCTGCACGTGTACCTCCTGAGTCCAAAACAAAAAGAACAACAACAAAATGCCTCTTCTACTGTAATGTAAAATCTATGAAGCGAAGAATTTTAAAAACTTAAAATATTTAATATAATACAAGTAATATGTGTTATATATACTTAAATAGTCATATTCAACTTAGTGTGCTTATTCATTATTGCCTGCTTCATCCCTATTGAATGTAATCTTGACAGGAATTTCTATCCTTTTGTCTGTTTAGTTCATCAATGTATCCTCAGTGCCTACATGCGGAGTGAACAATTCAGAGTAATCAAGGACAACTCCAGCATTCCTAGTCTGAAAACGAGAAGGCTGAATTTGCTGTTTATAGGCAACAAGGAGGAGCGAAGAGAGAAAGAGAGAGGAGAGAAGAGCTGCAGCCCTTTGGGCAGCCCAGACTTGGGAGCTCCTGGAGCTAGGGCTGTGATTTGCCCTTTGCAGCCCTGCGGTTCCTGGAGTCTCCAAGTTTCCAGGCAGCAACGCATTCCGTGGTTGCGTTGCTGCACCAAGCTGCGGCTTGGTGCAGCTGCAGCCTTGCAGTGAGCCAGCACCTGTGCCAGCACCTGAAGCCGCCCACCCCGCTGTAGCAGCCAGCGAGCCTGACTGTGTGCAGTGGGCAGACCCCATGCTCACTCCTTCACACATCTCTCACTGCTTCACTCTAGTCTCTTTGGAAGCATGGGATCCAGGCCAGTAGTGTGAACTGAGCGCAGCCTGCCAGGAGGAGTGGGCCCAGTGGACCTGAGCAAAACTCACGCAAAGGTGCCACGGCCACAGAGGTTTCTGGACAGAAAAGCAACACCCCTAAGGATCCCATAACAGTATCAATATTTTTCAGTCAGGAGGAAATTGCCTACTTCTTGTTGAATAGTGTTGCTAAGGGTGTATTTAGGAGTTGTATTAGTTTCTAGGGCTGCTGTAATACATTACTACAAAACGGTGGCTTCAAATAACAGCAATGTATCCTTTCACAGTTTTGCCGGCCAGAGTCCAAAAGTGAGGTGTTAGTAGGGCTGTGCTCCTTTAAAGGCTTTAGGGAAGAGTCCTTCCTTGCCTCCTCCAACTTCTGGTGGCTGTTGGAAGTCCTTGGCTTCCTTGATTAGTGGCCACATCACTCCAATCTGTGCTGCTCCAAATCTCACATCACCTTCTCTTCTGTCTGTTATGAGGATACTTGTCATTAAATTTAGGGCCCACCTAAGTAATCCGGGATGACCTAATTTCAAGATCTTTGACTTAATTACATGTGCAAATACCCTTTTTCACAGCTTCCACGGATTTGGACATGGACATTTTTAAGTGGGGTGGCCATTATTTGACCCACTACGAGAGTTCAGAGCCTTCTTGAGAAATACCAGCCCTTACCCACTGACGTGAGTCTATTCATGCTGGGAGTGGTAAAAGATACCAGGACCTGAATGCCTTTGTTCTCATCTTTAACAGACACCACCCAAATTCAGTGATGGAGCAAGTGAATTTAGCACATGAGTAAATTTAATCTTCACATATATGTTGCTGGGTGCTAGAATTTAAAACATTGTTTTCAGTGCCCCCATTCTGAAACGTATGTAACTGGGTTGTAAGTCTTCTCACCACCCTGGCCAAAGCCCTACCTATTCACTGAACCCCCCTCTGTTTTGTGCTGTGAGTGGGAGGAGGGCGTTACTTGTTGACCTCCCTGTCCTCAATAACCTGGGTAACCGGAGACAGAGGAATCCAGCACCTCCATCCCTAAACCATCATGTTGGAAACTCCTTACTGAAGAAAGTCATTCCCAGTTGTGTCTTCCAAATAGTACAATTTCATTTGTGTGTTAGGACAGCAACTCTACTAGAAACTATTTCACATCAATAGAAACATCATTACAACACAAGATCAATATTTCTGATTTTCATGCTTAGTGTTATTTTTTGAGAAAGACCAGAAATTGTCATTTATATAGAGATATGTTCTATTCTGATAATCAGAAAGAACAGATAATGACTTTGGAGAACATCAAGATTAAGGTTCCTAGGGTAAACATTTATCCCTTAGTCAATATAATATTAAAGTCACTAGTACATTTTACCTGAAAGAAAAAAGAAGCCATTTTTTTGGTCAACAAGTAATATAGGAAGTCCTATATATGTTGCATTTATTTTTTAAACTTCTTTTTAAATATAAGAATATAGTACCTATACGGAAAAGTATGCAATTCGTAGGTGCACAGTCTAGTCAATTATCACAAAGTAAACACATCTGTTTAATCACCATCCAGGTCAAGAAAAATACCATTGCCCACCTCACTGTTTTCAGGAAAGACCCTTGAGCCCCTTCTCTATCACCACCTTGTCCTTCTCACCAAAAGTAGCCACTACCTTGATTGCTAAAAGGATTAATTTTGTCTGCTTTAGAATTTTATATTACATATATTCTTTAAGCTTTTAAAAATCAAAATATCTGGAAACCACTCCTTTCATGATATTTCATCTCAGAGGTAGAATAATTATTTCTTTGTAGATAACTCTCTGTTGGAAAGATGAATAGCTTACCCCATAAATCATTAGCATAAAAACTTACTTATAATTTACATGAGAAGTCAGTATGAAGAGTAACATTATGACCTTGTGATCTAACACACTCACACAAATGGAATTATTAAAAATAAAGATAAATGAACAGTGGAATTTTCTATTTGTAATTTACGTGGTGCTTTCTGCTCTTGTCCTTCTCTCTTGATAGAAAGGTGACTTTAGCCTTTGGGACACAGTAACATTCTCTTGAGTATTTTTCTCTCTACCTGCTTAGTCTCTTGTTCACATGCAATTTTTCTCAACAAAAAGTGTTATTGTTTAGTAGTTAAAAAAAGAAATGACTTCAAAGTCAACAATATGTAGAAAGGCTTATATTTGGTAGCATATTTCAAAAATTGTGACTGACCTCAATTCTTATTAACACATGTAAGCTTTGTATTTACTCAATTCCAAGGAGAAATCAGGCATGAGATGCAATGACAAAGGAAAAGGAAAGACTACATTGTATATGCAACCAGGTGTAAGGTACAATCCAGTTTCAGAAATGTTGAAATGTGAAGGGAAAAGTGCATCTTAGGATTTAGGAATAGTGCCATTTGCTGATGATATCAGCAGCGATATGGTCCAGAGATGGCTTGATGTTATTATAATTTCCTCTAAAAATACAAAAAATAAAAATAAAAAAATTCAGGAAGTCATTTAGAAATTTACATTGATGTCCATCAGCTGTCCCTGAAAGTAGGAACAAGTTACCCTTTAGAGGTAATGGGGACATTTGTGCATCATGTCATTTCAGGAGTTCTACACAGCCCCACTTTCCCTCAAATGTTTACCCTATTGTCTACCATTCCTTTCTACTGTCTTAAAAATCCCATCAAAACAAAAGAAATAAAAGGTAACTATGTGAGATGATGAATATGTTTTTGCTTCACTACACTTACCTTTTTACTATCTATGTCTATCTTATAACATCATGTTGCTGTATACCTTAAAAATACACAGTGAAATTTATTTTTTAAAAAATAATACCATCTTTTTTTTTTTTTTTATGGAGTCTCACTCTGTCACCCAGGCTGGAGTGCAGTGGAGCAATCTCTGCTCACTGCAAACTCCGCCTCCTGGGTTCAAGCAAAGGACCATCTTTTGAATCAGTCTTTTGAACACTATTTGTACAAGATGTCTGGAAAAGGAAACTGGTTCCTGAATTTCTCCTCTAGCTTTCTCTTACTTCATTTGCATGGCTTAATTGTATATGTTAGCTAATTGTCACTATTAAAAGCACAGATCCTGACCTTAAGGGAATGAAGTGAGGACAGATACCTCTTAATTTCCCAAATGCAATCTCAGTTTACTGAGAATAGAAAACTCCTTCCAAGGCCTGAGAATGCTTGATTAACACAGAGGGAGTTTCCCAAGAGTGTAGAAGAGGAAGCCCAACAGGCTGAGTAAGCTATTTCTTCACCTTGTATGTTTAAGTTAGAGTACTACCTCTTTTGTGTGAACTTTAAGGAGTGGTCAGTAAATGCCGCTTATTTCAAAATGTTTCACTTTGGCTTGCTGAAATAGATGTATTTAGAGCAAAGTCATTTGGTACATTTGTTTAAATTTGGTATATTTATACAAATATACCAAACTTTCTTAATTATTTTATTTAAATTAAGCTTACTTTTTGAAATGTTATTTATTATAAAGTAAGATTTTTACATAAGTTCTCTAAATAGAATAGCACTATCAGTTCCCAAAAATAGAAGATAAACCCATTTCCCACTTTGAGAAATCGCTTAGAAGAATAAATTTGGAATTTGGAATCAGAAGACCAGAGTAGTCATCTCAGCTCTGCAACTTCTGTGTTTTCTGATTTTGGGAAAATCACTTGACTTCTCTGAGTCCCAGTCTCTTCATCCAAAAAAAAAAAAAAAAAAAATTGGTGACGGGATAACAACAATGTCTTCTTTCTTTCTCAAATTACATCAGATAAATCAAGCTGCAAAGGGAAATATGTGGTTCTTTTTATTTTTAAGCTTAAAGTCCAAGCAGTTATGACAAATGGGTTTCACCTCGATTGCAAATGCCCATTCACTCCTAGTGGTTCCTGGACCCCTTTATTGCGAAGGGTTGCGATGAACTGCCCCAAGCAAGGGAGGAAGAAGGCTGCTACTACATATTTGACACTACTTAACTCCTGCCTCCTCTTTATCAAGCCCTCTTAGCTCACCAGCATCTGCATCTTAGAAGCCACCTCCTATTCAGCATGAACTTCCTTTTTATAAGAGCCCCCAAAAGTCACCTCAAGTAAATCACACTCATGAAATCTCTTTTTAGCCTAAAACTGTCTCCTAAAATGAAATCTTCCCAGGCCCTTCTAATTCTATCACCACTTTCTCACTCCTCCAAAATAAACTGCTTTTCAGTCCAAGGAATTCTTTAGAGAGAGAAGAAACAAGGATCTGCCTGTGTAATTGGGGCTGTTGTTCTATCACTTTCTTTGCTTTGTTATGTGTCACAAAGGCTTAGCAGGTACCCTCCAGAGCAGGCTGGGGTGGAGGAAAAATGTGTGAGGCTTGTGGTCTAGTTAGTGTTGAAGTCTTCATAACAGCTTGCCTAATGCTAATTTCCTAGTCTTTGCAAATAGATCCTGCAGTGGAAAGTGCTACCAATAGTGACATAGTAGAAAAGCCATGGGCCATAAAAAACTATTTATGACACTTCCCCATTTTTCCAGCTCACACTCTGGAATGAACCAGTAAACAAGTAATTAACACACACACACAAAAATATCCTTCTGGGGTTTAAGGCTCTGTCTTAGTAGGAGAAGAATACTGTGGAAGGAAACTTGACAGAGAATACTTTGGAGAACTTAAGTGATGTTTTGATGCCAACAGATTCTGAAAGCTGACATCAGCATTTCTAATATTTGTCCATTACTGTTTAATATGATAGGTTAAGTGTTGCTTCAGGGAGCTTGGAATTATTCACTTCCGAAAAGTGAGGAGGATGCTCATTATTTCTCTTATTACTTCTCTTTAGAATTTGCATTGCTTTTACCATCCACAAACTGCTCCTTGGTAATTTTTATTACTAACAAACCCATAACCCGATTGGTTTCTCTTGAAATAGAGGGTATTGTGAAGTCACTCAGGATACAGATATAGTGCTGATGGGATCAATTAAAACGAATTGTAGCCCAGGGAAAGGTGCTTTGTGAAGCATTACAATGTGACGAAGATGAGTTTAGAAATAATCACTTACTTTATGACCACATTTCATGGTCTTGCTCACCCACATATTTGTGACAATCATATTCTGGACCAACATAAAGGGTGAGCTAGAGGAAGAGAAACTTGCAAACATTACGATTTGAAAACAATTGATGTTTATTAACAAGCACATCATCATTTCAAAGCACTTTCAAGAAAAAGCATTTTCTTTCCTAGGCAACTAAAGAGGGCTGTTAATTCAGATGGAATCATCTGAAAGCTTTTCCATATCGCCTACTTACTTTATTTTCTTTTACTCCCCTCCCCAATATAAATCATAGCACCTCTGGGTGATAGCATTTGAAAATGACAAAAAGAACCCAGACGTTGACCTAAAGGCCAAGGTTAATTGGATGTGCGTGAGACGGTGCTGTAACTTCTTATCAAATTGGGTGGCTGAGCTGCATGGTTCTTGTGGCATTATTTCAGGATCTGAATTTAGTGATTATATAAGAAACTTCTAATACGCTAAAGAGTTTAATAACCCATGTCTAAACTTCCCTTCCATAACTTCAGTTTTCATCCAGAATCTCCGTTATTCAGATCTTTTCAATGGCTTCTTTTCTGGCTGCTGAGGAACCCAGAAACTTCTGCCTGGCTTTAAAGGTTTACTTTCCTTGCATTCCTTCTCTCCTTTCTTACCCTTGTTTCTCAGGCTGCTCTCTGTAATATCCCTCAAACTGGATCTTTTCCTCCCTCTGTTCCTTCTCCCCTCACCTTCGTTTTATCAACCAATTCCCTATATTTGACTTTTCTTTTTCTCTCTCTGCCTCTCCAAGTCAGCAAAACCCAGTCAAGTTCCATTTCTTCCAGGGACCTGGATTAGTCCATTCTCTACCAAGCTGTCCTTCCTCTAAAATACCATTTTTAAAGCCACGTTATCCAGTAGAAATAAAATGCAAACCACATAAGTAAGTTTATGTTGTACTGTAGAAACAGGTCAAATGAATTTCGACAATATAGTTTATTTAATCTAATCTATCATTTCCACCTGTAATAAACTTAAAATTATTAATGAGATATTTCCACTTTTTTCTAAGTCCTAGAAATCTGGTTTATATTTTAGACTTAAAGCACATCTCAGTTTGGACAAGCCACATAGCAAGTGCCTAGTATGGCCAGAGCTTACTACATTGAACAGTGAGTGTTCAGAGCCTGTGCCACATTCTCTAGCTCTCAACGTGTACTTCCTTATTTCATAGCCTTCTATCAGACCAAATTGCAAGCAACTCCGTAGAGTTGGCGGCCCCATTTTACATTTCCTCTGTCTTCACATTTTATTCCTGTGTGTGTAGTAAGCTATTAGTAATTGCCTATTGATGAATTGGTAATATTAATTTTATCTGTGACCTCTTAAACACAGCATACTTATTCCTACTACAGTGTCCTCAGGCTTGAAATTTCCCTCCTCTTCCCCATATTTATATTATGATTCAATAACCAAATCACCTCTGTTTTGTTAGATCTGAATCTCTGTGGGTATGTTGGATGAGATTATAAGAAATAGATGTGCATTATTTGCAGTTCTATTGCACTAGAGAGCAGCATTTTCACAGAATACTCATCATTCAGACAATTCAGGCAAAATAGGATTTATAGCTGAAATCAATGGGATAATTGCCTCCATTGTTCTTTTTTACTTTCCTAACAGAGACCTGGCCAACTACTTATAAGAGTCTCCTGGTCACAGAATCCAACCATGAAGCAGAGGCCCTTCAATTTGATTACAATGGCAAAGACACAGTTTTATAAGCTGAAACTAAATCACTGGGATAGGAATAGCTTATAAAATTGCAGGGAGGGAAGGTCGTGAGGAAGAAAAGGAAACCTTAGAGAGTACAAGGACAGATAGGGGACCTGAAGTAGAGGACAAGATGAGGAGATTACTAAATTCTGTCGGGGGTGCTAAAATTGGGGGAGCATGAGAAACATACTATAACTGGGAACCTCAGTTTTAAAAATATAGTTTAACCACCCACTTTCCTTTCATCTCTTCATTCCTTTCCTCTCCAGACATTCCCTTCTGGCAATGCCTGCTTATTTAATTATGTTCTTGCTTGAGAAATTCCAGAGGGCAATGTTGAAACAAACCATGCATGGAACCCTGAGTGCAGAATCCTCCTGCTTAGTGAGGTGTCACTAACAATTAGTCCACCACCGTTGGGCTGAATTCAGAATAATACCAACTAGACCTCCAGAGGGGTGACTATCCGAGATAGCCATTGGAACAAGACACACAGACCCCGCCCCCTGCACCCCTCCTGCATGCCTCCCATACCAAGTTTTCCTTTGAAAACTCTATGGTAAATTTTAAAATTTAAGATGGTCCTTGTGACTACAGTTCACAGTCTTCTTGGTTTGCTGCTTCTCCGATTAAAATTGCTTTTCCTCCCACCAACCTTCCTCCCTTATGTCTAGCTTTAGAGCAACAAGCAGCTGAACCTGGGTTCAGTTACAATACAGACCTTACCAATCCACAATTTTATAAACAAAATGCTGAGGTGTACCATTTCAAGCCCTATTATCAATTTACTTTAAGGGAAAGGTCCCCAAAAGAGAATGATGGAGTTATAATTCTAGAACTCTGCCAATAAACAATAAAATTTATATGATTTTTCTCATCATATAAATTGTCAAAGTTACAAATGTTATCTCCATACAGCCTAATGTTTTAAGACATCTCACTGTATTTATTGAGAATCTGTCAATTGGTTCTTATTAAACAAATAACTCATTTATTTAATTTTAAAGTCTTGTTTCTGTTTCTTATCAGTAACATCAATCTTAGCTCCCCATTTACTTTCTTCTCATGTAATAACAAATATATCTGCCACTGAATGGAATTGCTTAACTTGGCTTAATTTTACATTTTAACATTCTCCACATTTTAAACTTTTGTTGCCTTCACATGCTAGTGGAATTTTGACAGAAAAATCTTATGATAACATCCAATTTAATAAAAACAAAGGCATAAATGAGGACCCACAGTGGCTTCTGATGAAGGGCTTGAGAATTTACTGTGGCTTAGCTGTGAACATTCTCTTAAATTTCTGCTGCTAATATTTTTTTCACTCAGGACCTACACATGTTGCCCATGCTCTGGCCAATTTTTTAGTCAAAAACACAGGCCTCAACATGTTCATGCTGAATACTGAGGGGCTTGGGAGATCTCAGTCTCAATACATATTTGTCACTTGTTAGCTGATGCCTGGCACTCTAAAACAAAAGCATCCCTCCTTTCCCTCACATATATTGTCAATGGAAATGGAGATGTTTACAGATGGAAGATTTTGCTTCTTAGTAATTTATGGCTGTGTTTGGTAAAGTGTATATAGTTTGCAGACTGAGCCAATCCATAATGCTTACTTTTTTCTATCTTATGTTTGCTTTAATTTTATTTATTGAGATTTAATTTTAAATTTCTTGCAGTTAATAATAAAAAATTGGAATTTGTATTTTGAATGTCTGTGATTTTAAAATTTCATTTTCTAGAAATTAATTTTTATTGCATTTTACAAAAGTACTGGCCTTCAATGGGTCTGTTGTCACAGATAGTTTGAGAAACACTAATTTTATTCCTTGCTGTGTGGAGTAGGCAAGGGATACCCCCAACCTTCAACCTTAGAATAGATTTTGATAGGAGAAAGGAAACACAGAGCCCCAGAGGAAATAAAATAGGGGGAACAGTGGTTTCAGGGAAAAACATTGCTGCCCTTGTTAATTTGCTCGAGGCTAGTCCCTGCACCTGTTCACAGACCTACCTTTCTACAAGCTTTTATTGAACACATTTTATGTTTAAGGCATTGTCCTTGGTGCCGAAAGGCATAGCCTTTATTTTCTTCTTGTTAAAGCTTTAGTCCAGTGGTTCTCAGATTCGCCTGCTGTATATCAGAATAACTTGGGAAGCCTTGTTAAAGACTACAGATTCCAGAGTTCCATCTGAAAACCCACTGAATAAATATCTATGTGAATGGCGTCTTTAAAGTTGTATTTTCTAAAGGTTTTGCGTGATTTTGATGTCTGGCTTGGTTTGGGTAGCACTGCTTTAGCCCTTGGTCACCTTTGTCTTGAAATGAGGTAACGCAGAATTAGCAATGATTGGAATATAAAAATGTAATAAACTCAATAATCATTTATTAAACGCTCCACTTTTCCACATGATGGATACAAAGAAGTTGTAGTAGTGAGGGTAGTTAATGCTGGATACGATAAGCATAATACTCTCACCTTAATGGCCCCGTGTAATAGATCTTTGTATCTTGTTCACACAGGGTCCTGTGCATATTTTCTTGGTCAAGCTGTTTCCCTGGTGAACTCTTCTCAAAACAGTAAATCAGAAATCCAGGTTCTTTCAGTTTGGAACCCCACCATCCTTATTACATGGCCTCCAGTTTGTCCATGAAAGAGAAAAGGGGATCATATCGAGGGATTTTTAAATACCAGGCCTATATGTGGTGTGTATACCTTCTGCTCACATTGTCTGTCTAAAAGTAGTCACAGCACCTCAATTAGATGAAAGGGGACAAAGAAATGACCTCTTCCCGAGTGTCTGGGAAGGAAAAGAAGTGGTTTGGTGAATACATAGTGTTTTCTCTGCCACAGATATGTAAAATGTAATTCTGTTAATCTTTTAAGCAGCCTCATTTTCAAAGTAGTGGTGAATAAGACCACTGAAGAGACACACTTTAAGCAAGTATAAGTTTATTACAGTAGATTCTATGAAGATATTTGAAAGGGTGTTTGCTCTGCTCCCTCTTTGCCATTCTAAACATTATATGGTGATGGAGACCACTTGATTTTGTCTTATACATTATATCATCAGTACCTCTAAGAATGGGTATATATTGGCCATCCCCTATGAAGTCCCCAAATACTACTGTTGCCATTTTGCATTCCAGAGATTTTCAAGGCAAGTTATCTTCTGGTCTACCTCATACAATCTTTGATAGACAAAAATTCCTTAATACACAAAAGGACAAGCAGTATTGGTAGAGAAAACAGAGATTCCAACTCGCTAAAATCTGACTAAATCTTGTCTAAAATAAAATTCTCAAATCTTAACTCATGAATTTTGCAGTCTCTTTGGGAGATGAATCATCCACTTTTGAAATATCAAGAGTGTAATATTACATATGATAAAATACTAGTAGCAAATATAGGGAAATTATATGTAGTAACTGTTAAGACATTAGGATCACAGGATAGTATAGAGAAGACAGAAGTCTGTCTGGCTTGAATAACCTTTAAAGGTTTTATTTACTTTCGTGATACCTGATGACAGTGCAGGGGCAAGCTAGCTTTTTCTTAAGCTTGAACAAAAGTAACCTATGCGAAGCTTCTCCAGATGTTATCATACATTGTCTTCCCAGACTTCTCAAAATTCTATCCTTTCTCCTTACCATTACCTCCCATGTCCTGTAATAAGGTCTTCAGTAAAGTATGGCTGGAAGAGGCTAGGGATTCTTGTCTTTATGTTATACTTCATGATCTACAATACTGCCAGTACATTCATTAGAATTTGAATATCTTCCACTTTTTTAGTTTCCCAGATGCTCTATATTTTAAGAATAACATTGAAACTTAAGGATCCCAAGAACCAAAAAACATGAGGAAGGGAGAGGGGCAGGACAAGTGCTTTGTCTTACAGCATGGTGCCCTGGAATTTGGTGTAAATATTAGACTTTTGCAAAGCTTCCTTAACATTAATTTTCCTCAGACTTGCATAATATAAATTCACAGTAATGCTCCCCCATTTTTATTCTGAATGGTTCCTGGGAGTTGTCATTTACTTCTGGACCCCAAATTGGGATCCTCACTGAATCCTACTGAAGGGTTCTGGCTGGAGCCCTTAATAGCTTCTAGTCATTAAAAAGTTGAGTAGGGCAGCCCCTCCCAAGGCCATCATCTCTTTTATAAATCTTGACTGCTAACTGACTGATCTCATTGATTCCTAATTTGAGCAGATACCACATAATTGGATGCTTCAATATGTTCTTTCATTAACCCTTTTGTCCGTTAATTTTTTTTTTTTTTTTTTGAGACAGAGTCTCGCTCTGTCGCCCAGGCTGGAGTGCAGTGGTGCAATCTCGGCTCACTACAAGCTCCACCTCCTGGGTTCACGCCATTCTCTTGCCTCAACCTCCCGAGTAGCTGGGACTATAGGAGCCCGCCACCACACCTGGCTAATTTTTTGTATTTTTAGTAGAGACGGGGTTTCACCATATTAGCCAGGATGGTCTCAATCTCCTGACATCGTGATCCACTTACCTCGGCCTCCCAAAGTGCTGGGATTACAGGCGTGAGCCACCATGCCGGGCCTGTCCATTAATATTCTTATCCAGCACCAGATGATCTGGATCTTCCATGGCTCTTCCAGAATGTGCTGTACTTTTTCCATAATTTATCAAGGTTGGTCTCTGGTCACTGCATGTGTGAGGACACTGAAAGGGAGATTGTTCTTCTGGATAGGCCTCATGTGAATTCAGTTCTCTAGGATGGTGGTTGATAACTAAGTTTGAGGAGCTGGATCACACAATCCAGTCTTGTCGAATAAAAGGGAACTTAAAACTCAGTGGGGTTAGGTGATTTAAACAGTCACTCTATATATTAAAAGTAGAATCCATAAAAGCTAGGCAAAGGTATGACCATTGAAAGGCATCTAAATCCAAACGTAAATACAACAATTTTATTGGTGTAAGAGATTTGCCACTTCAAATTATTTTTTTCTTATTAGGTTTATGTGTTGAGTTTCTGAGCTGGATCCTTAGGAAATAACTCATCAGAAAAAAAGTTGTATGTCCAAAATTGTTCACTGAACCATGATTCAAAAATAGCAACACTTTTTAAACAACCCAATGTTCAATAAGAGAGGAATGGTTAAACAATTGATAATGCACCTCAATGACAGATTAATCATTTTCTTTTTTTTCTTTTTTAAAAAATATCAACCAAAATTTATTTAATTAAGGATAAAATTACTTTTGCATTTGTCTACAACCACAGTAAATACAGTTCTTGGCATAAAGACACAGTCTTTACAATTTAAAGCCTCCCTACCTACAAGATTACATATATAAAACTCCCATTATTGTTATATAATAGTGTATTAGTTAATAAAATTAAAGTAGCTATACTATCTAGAATAAAATAAAATGGAAATAATTTACTCATAAGATTCATATTTAAATCATCTTTATTTAGAAAACACTATCCTGAGAATTATAATTCCATTAAGCTTCAATGTGAGCAAAAGTGTAATCACTTAAGTAACAGCAGTTACTTAAACTGAAAAAGAGATCAGTCAAAATTACTTTTGAAGAGAGCAAAAATATTGTCAGGTTTCTTGCTGTGGTTCTGGATGTTCTGTAGCAGGCTCATTTGAAGGCAGAATCAACCCTGAAGGGAACTCAGTTCTACCTTCAGAATGTGGGGGTTAGGGGGAAAATCCAGGTCTTGGCGGGAGGTAAGGAGGAAAACCCCTCGGTGTAGATATTTCTCATTGCAAATGGAGCATGTGGTGGACCTGGGAAATCCTTTGGGGAAAATAATCTCGAGAAGCTCCAAACATGGTTCCTGGAGGAGGTAGGGGGGATGAGGTCCTCTTCTCATGAATGGGCCCCTTGTATTCCCTGGAAACAATGGACCTCTGATTGGAGCAAGAGGTGGAGGAAAAAAGCAAGGGCCAGTTGCTTCATTTTCAGCAGGGAGAGATGAATCAGACACATTTAAATTACCAAGGTCATCTTTTGTATCATTTCTACTGGATTCCATTTCTGAAAGCATTGACCCATTCATTTCATCCAAAGAAGTCATATTAAAACTTGTGAATTCTGCTGGTCCAGACAGTGTGCCAGAATTAGAATAAAATCTGTCTTGCCTTTGAGGAGGAATAGCTGAATCAGGATATGATTGTCCTGGTGGAGGAGACATCATCCCACGGTCCTGTTCCCATGGAGGTGACAGGGACCCAGTGTCAAAAGAAGCCCTATGACGATTGGTTAACCTATCACATCTTGATTCTCTTCTTTCATTGATAATCTGATGGTCCGGAGGATTCCCTGGACCTCTTGAGCCTCTTCCTCCTCCCCGTGGAAGCAAAGATGAGAGTCTGAGTGGACCCTCCAACAAGGTTGGAGAATAGAGAAAAACTCTTGTTTTGAATGAAGGCCGACCCAATGTTGAGGGACCATATGGGGAATGCTCTCTGCCAAATGCTGTATTTGGAACATCAAGGGCATAAGAATCTTTTTCTGAAAGTTCAAATTTAAACTCTGTTTCAGTTAATATTTGTCTGTTGTGAGCATTTTCTTTCCTTAAATCATTGAAGTTTCTTTCAGCAGTCCAAGCTGCCAATCAATTATTATGTGCTTTTTTTTTTTTGAGACAGAGTCTTGCTCTATCTCCCAGGCTGGAGTGCAGTGGTGCAATCTCGGCTCACTGCAAGCTCTGCCTCCCAGGGTCACACCATTCTCCTGCCTCAGCCTCCCGAGTAGCTGGGACTACAGGCGCCCTCCACCACGCCTGGCTAATTTTTTGTATTTTTAGTAGAGATGGGGTTTCACCATGTTAGCCAGGATGGTCTCGATCTCCTGACCTCATGATCCGCCCGCCTCTGCCTCCCAAAGTGCTGGGATTACAGGCGTGAGCCACCATGGCCGGCCTTATGTGCTTTTTTTATTGTGGGAAATAATCCATCCTTGATAAGAATGAATAGTTCTCTCCAATTCTTCTTCAAGATCTTTGGCTTGCTTTCTATAGATCCAGCTTTTCAGAACAGCTCTTCGCTTACATAGATCCAGCTCTTCAGTGGCATGGCTGATCTTTTCCTGCACTTTAGAAAGTTTCTCTTCCTTCTCTAACCGGTAATTTTCCTCTACTGCTAATTTCCTGTGGAGTTTCATTTCATTTTCTTGATATAATTCAATCATTACTTTAGGTTTTTGTTGAAGCTTCTGATTCTCACTTTCAAAATGTGTGTTTTCTGACTGCAAAGATGCTTGTTCAGTCTGAAGATTTTTAATATGCTCTGTAAGCTCTTCCTTTGTTTTATCAACTTCAGATAACTGACTATAAATTTGGTTTCTTTCTCCTTCTAAGGTTTTTAAAGAAGCATTTAACTTAGCAGCATGAATCAGTTTCTTCAAAGCTCCTTTTGGAGGATTAACTAAGTAAGCACCATTTTCTGATTCACTGTTCATTTCTAATTCCAAGTTATCATCTTCCGCTATGTCTTCTCCAAGCATAGCAGCCTGATCTTTCATCTTTAGCAAGCGCTCAGAGTCTTGATGTGATTTTCTTTATCATTTAGAACTTGTTCTGTGTGTACTTTGGAGTCTTCAAATGTTATTTTCTGTTTATTAAGTTCACTCACTTGCTCTTTCCATGCCTCAGCTTCTTGCAAAAGCTGTTTCTGGTTTTCCTGAAGTTGAGAATTTTCATTCAAAGCATCTTTTACTGCTATCTTCAGTCATTCTTCATTCATTTGAAATATGGTGAAGTTCATTTTGGCTTCAGCTACTTGTGATTTGAGGGATTTTGACTCATCTTTTAGAGACTGTATCCTTTTGGAAATATCCACCATCAATTCACCTTGTTCGGAATGTTTAGATTTCTCTTACCTCTTTCTAGACGGAGTATTTCACCCTCAAGTTCAGAATTGGACCTGTTTAGCTTTTCACAGGTTGCCTCCAAACTTTGTGCTTCTGCTGCCTCCTTCTCAAAACTGGCATCCTTTAAAGATGACTCTACTTCATAGCCTTCATACTCTTTTCCAACAAGCCTACATTTTTCAAGCAGTTTACATTTTTCTTCAATTAGTCCAGAAAGCATTACAGCAAACTTTTTCTCTCTTCCCACATAAAGCCGACTCCTAACTGATCTAAAACTTCTCCACAAAAAAAACAGAACAGCAAAGAATCCAACAACAGCTGCACATATCAACAACTCCCATGGAAAACCATAAGGATTAGAGTCTAGTCTCATACTTTCGGGCAGTGCTGCCACAACCCTGCCTAGCTCCTCCAGGACCAGCCCCAAATACGGCTGAGGGGTAGCCCCAGGCTCCTCCATAGCACAAAGGCTTCTCTGGCAGTTGCCAAAGTAAACTTGGCCTGTCAGGGGCCACAATAAGCCGCAGAGAACACTGCAGCCTTCAGTCTGGAACCCGAATCCGCAGGCAGCAAACAGAGCGGACCATTGCCAAGCCGCCTGCCGGGGGAGCTGGGACACTGGCAACCAAAAGTCTCACAGGCCCACGTTGCTCACCCTGGCCCCTCTGTTACACTTTACATCCTGAGGCAGCGTCTTTTATTATTATACTTTAAGTTCTGGGGTACATGTGCAGAATGTGCAGGTTTGTTACCTAGGTATACACATTGCATTGTGGTTTGCTGCACCCATCAACCCATCACCTACATGAGGCATTTCTTCTAATGCTATCCCTCTCCTATCCCCCAACCCCCCAACAGGCCCTGGAGTGTGATGTTCCCCTCCTTGTGTCCAAGTGTTCTCATTGTTCAACTCCCACTTATGGGTGAGAACATGTGGTGTGTGGTTTTCTGTTCTTGTGATATTTTGCTGAGAATGATGATTTATTGATTTGTGTATGTTGAACCAGCCTTGCATCCCAGCGATGAAGCTGACTTGATCCTGGTGGATAAGCTTTTTGATGTGCTGCTGGACTCATTTTCACATCGATGTTCATCAGGGATATTGGCCTGAAATTTTCTAAATTTTCTTGTTTTTGTTGTGTGTCTGCCAGGTTTTGGTATCAGGATGACGCTGGCCTCATACAATGAGTTAGGGAGGAGTCTCTCTTTTTCTATTGAAATAGTTTCAGAAGGAATGGTACCATCTCCTCTTTGTACCTCTGATAGAATTTGGCTGTGAATCCATCTGGTCCTGGACTTTTTTTTTTTTTTTTCCCGGTAGGCTATTAATTACTGCCTCAATTTCAGAACTTGTTATTGGTCTCTTCAGGGATTCGACTCCTTCCTGGTTTAGACTTGGGAGGGTGTATGTGTCCAGGAATTTATCCATTTCTTCTAAATTTTCTAGTTTATTTGTGTAGAGTTGTTTATAGTATTCTCTGATGGTAGTTTGTATTTCTGTGGGATCAGTGGTGATACCCCCTTTATCATTTTTTATTGCATCTATTTGATTCTTCTCTCTTTTCTTCTTTATTAGTCTAGCTAGTGGTCTATCTATTTTGTTAATATTTTCAAAAAACCAGCTCCTGGATTCGTTGATTTTTTTGAAGGGTTTTTCATGTCTCTCTCCTCTTCAGTTCTGCTCTGATCTTAGTTATTTATTGTCTTCTGCTAGCTTTTCAATTTGTTTGCTCTTGCTTCTCTAGTTCTTTTAATTGTGATGTTAGGGTGTCAGTTTTAGATCTTTCCTGCTTTCTCTTTTGGGCATCTAGTGCTATAAATTTCACTCTTAACACTGCTTTAAATGTGTCCCAGAGATTCTGGTACATTGTGTGTTTGTTGTCATTGGTTTCAAAGAACTTCTTTATTTCTGTCTTCATTACGTTATTTACCCAGTAGTCATTGAGGAGCAGGTTCAGTTTCCATGTAGTTGTGTGGTTTTGAGTGAGTTTCTTAATCCTGAGTTCTCATTTGATTGCACTGTGATCTAAGAGACTGTTTGTAATGATTTCCGTTCTTTTGCATTTGCTGAGGAGTATTTTACTTCCAATTATGTAGTCAGTTTTAGAATAAGTGTGATGTGGTGCTGAGAAGAATGTATATTCTATTGATTTGGGGTCTATTAGGACCTCTTGATCCAGAGCTGAGTTCAAGTCCTGAATATCCTTGTTAATTGTCTGTCTTGTTGATCTGTCTAATATTGACAGTGGAGTATTAAAGTCTCCCACTACTATTGTGTGGGAGTCTAAGTCTCTGTAGGTCTCAAAGAACTTGCTTTATGAATCTGGGTGCTCATGTATTGGGTGCATATATATTTAGGATAGTTAACTCTTCTTTTTGCATTGATCCCTTTACCATTATGCCCTTCTTTGTCTCTTTTGATCTTTGTTGGTTTAAAGTCTGTTTTATCAGAGACTAGAATTGCAACACCTGCTTTTTTTTTTTCCTTTCCATTTCCTTGGTAAATATTCCTCCATCCCTTTATTTTGAGCCTATGTGGTCTTTGCATGTGAGATGGGTGTCCTGAATATAGTACACTGATGGGTCTTTACTCTTTACACAACTGGTCAGTCTGTGTCTTTTAATTGGGGTATTTAGCCTATTTACATTAAAGGTTAATATTGTTATGTGTTAATTTCATCCTGTCATTATGATGCTAGCTGGCTATTTTCCCTGTTAGTTGATACAGTTTTTTCAAAGTGTCAATGGACTTTAAAATTTGGTATGTTTTTGCAGTGGCTAGTACTGGTTGTTCCTTTCCATGTTTAGTGCTTCCTTCAGGAGCTCTTATAAGGCAGGCCTGCTGTTGACAAAATCTCTCAGCATTTGCTTGTCTGTAAAGGATTTTATTTCTCCTTCACTTATGAAGCTTAGTTTGGCTGGACATGAAATTCTGTTTTTGAATTCTTGAAAACTCTTTTCTTTAAGACTGTTGAATATAGGCCCCCACTCTCTTCTGGCTTGTAGGGTTTCTGCAGAGAGATCCGCTGTTAGTCTGATGGGCTTCCCTTTGTGGATAACCTTTCTATCTGGCTACCCTTAACATTTTTTCCTTCATTTCGACCTTGGTGAATCTGATGATTATGTGTCTTGGGGTTGGTCTTCTCAAGGAGGATCTTTGTGGTGTTCTCTGTATTTCCTGAATTTAAATGTTGGCCTGTTTTGCTAGGTTGGGGAAGTTCTCCTGGATAATATCCTGAAGATTGTTTTCCAACTTGGTTCCATGCTCCCCGTTACTTTCTGGTACACCAGTCAAACGTAGATCTGGTCTTTTCACATAGTCCCATATTTCTTGGAGGCTTTGTTCATTTCTTTTCATTCTTTTTTCTCTAATCTTATCTTCTCAATTTATTTCATTAAGTTGATCTTCAATCTCTGATATCCTTTCTTCCATGTGATCGATTTGGCTATTGATACTTGTGTATGCTTCACGAAGTTCTCATGCTGTGTTTTTCAGCTCCGTCAGGTCATTTATGTTCTTCTCTAAACTGGTTATTCTAGTTAGCAATTGCTCTAACTTTTGTCAAGGTTCTTAGCTTCCTTGCATGGGTTAGAACATGCTCTGTTAGCTTGGAGGAGTTTATTACCACCCACCTTCTGAACCCTACTTCTGTCAATTCATCAAACTCATTCTCTGTCCAGAGACAGAGAATCTTTTGTTCCCTTGCTAGCGAGGAGTTGTGATTCTTTGGAGGAGAAGAGGCATTCTGGTTTTCGGATTTTTAAGACTTTTTGTGCTGGTTTCTCCCCATCTTCATGAATTTATCTACCTTTGCTCTTTAATGTTGGTGACCTTTGGATGGGGTCTCTGAGTAGATGTCCTTTTTGTTGATGTTGATGCTATTCCTTTCTATTTGTTAATTTTCCTTCTATCAGCCAGCCTCCTCTGCTGCAGGTCTGCTAGAGTTTGCTGGAGGTTCACTCCAGACCCTGTTTGACTGGTTATCATCAGCAGAGGCTGCAGAACAGCAAAGATTGCTTCCTGTTCCTTCCTCTGAAAGCTTCGTCCCAGAGGGGCACCTGCCAGATGCCAACTGGAGCTCTCCTTTATGAGGTGTCTGTCAGCCCCTACTGGGAGGTGTCTCTTAATCAGGAGACACCTTGAAAACGCAGGTGACACCAGGGAGTCAGGGACCCACTTGAAAAGGCAGTCTGGGCCAGGCACAGTGGCTCAAGCCTGTAATCCCAGCACTTTGGGAGGCCGAGACGGGCGGATCACGAGGTCAGGAGATCGAGACCATCCTGGCTAACATGGTGAAACCCCGTCTCTACTAAAAAATACAAAAAACTAGCCGGGCGAGGTGGCGGGCACCTGTAGTCCCAGCTACTCAGGGGGCTGAGGCAGGAGAATGGCGTGAACCTGGGAGGCAGAGCTTGCAGTGAGCCGAGATCCGGCCACTGCACACCAGCCTGGGCGACAGAGCAAGACTCCGTCTCAAAAAAAAAAAAAAAAGGCAGTCTGATCTTTAGCAGAGCTTGAACAGTGTGCTGGGAGATCTATTGCTCTCTTCAGAGCTGTCAGGCAGGAACGTTTAAATCTGAAGCTGTGCCTGCAGCCACTCCTTCCCTGAGGTGCTCTGTCCCAGGGTAATGGGGGTTTTATCTATAAGCCCCTGACTGAGGCTGCTGCCTTTTTTACAGAGATGCCCTGCCCAGAGATGAGGAATCTAGAGGGGCAGTCTGGCCACAGTGGCCTTGGTGAGCTGTGGTGGGCTCTGCCCAGTTCAATCTTCCAGGCAGCTTTGTTTACCACATGAGGGTAAAACTGCCTACTCAAGCCTCAGCAATGGTGGACGCCCCTTCCCACACCAAGCTCAGGCATATCAGGTTGACCTCAGACTGCTGTGCTGGCAGTGAGAGTTTCAAGCCTGTGGATCTTAGCTTGCTGGGCTCTGTGGGTGTGGAACCTGCTGAGCCAGACCACCTGGCTCCCTGGTTTCAGCCCCCTTTCCAGGGGAGTGAATGGTTCTGTCTCACTGGCATTCCAGGCACCACTGGTGTATGAAAATAAAAACGCCTGCAGCTAGTTCGGTGTCTGCCCAAATGACCACCCAGTTTTGTGCTTGAAACCCTGGGCGCTGGTGGCATAGGCACCACATGGAATCTCCTGGTCTGTGGGTTGCAAAGACCATGGGAAAAGCGCAGTATCTGGGCCAGAGTGTACTGTTCCTCATGGCACAGTCCCTCACGGCTTCACTTGGCTAGGAGAGAGACCTCTTGCACTTCCTGAGTGAGGCAATGCCTCACCCAGCTTCTGCTCACCCTCCAGGGCTGCACCCCCTGTCCAACCAGTCCTAGTGAGATGAACCAGGTACCTCTGTTGGAAATGCAGAAATCACCTGCCTTCTGTATCGATCTCTCTGGGAGCTGCAGACTGGAGCTGTTCCTATTCAGCCATCTTGCCAGCAAAATCTTTTTTTTTTTCCTTTTTTTCAAGATAGGGTCTCACTCTGTCATCCAGTCTGGAGTGCAGTGGTGCAATCACTGCTCACTGCAGCCTCAACCTCTCCAGCTCAAGTGATCCTCCCACCTGTTGCAGGAAATTAGGGACCCTGAATGGAGGGACCGGCTGAAGCCATGACAGAAGAACATAAATCGTGAAGATTTAATGAACATTTTTTAGTTCCCCAAATTAATACTTTTATAATTTCTTACGCCTGTCTTTACTGCAATCTCTGAACATAAGTTGTGAAGATTTCATGGACACTTATTACTTCCCCAATCAATACCCTTGTGATTTCCTATGCCTGTCTTTAATCTCTTAATCCCATCACCTTCATAAGCTGAAGAGGATGTATGTCACCTCAGGACCCTATGATAATTGCGTTAACTGCACAAATTGTTTGTAGAGCATGTGTGCTTGAACAATATGAAATCTGGGCACCTTGAAAAAAGGAACAGGATAACAGCAATGTTCAGGGAACAAGGGAGATGGCCTTGGACTCTGACTGCCTGTGAGGCAGATGGAACAGAGCCATATTTCTCTTCTTTCAAAAGCAAATAGGAGAAATATCGTTGAATTCTTTTTCTCAGCAAGGAACATCCCTGAGAAAGAGAATGCGCCCTGAGGGTAGGTCTATGAATGACCCCCTTGGAGGCATCCGTCTTTTATGGTTGAAGCCAAAGGGATGAAATAAGCCCCGGTCTCCTGTAGCACTCCGAGGCTTATTAGGATGAGGAAATTCCCGCCTAATAAATTTTGGTCAGACAGGTTGTCTGCTCTCAAACTCTGTCTCCTGATAAGATGTTATCGATGACAATGCATCCCTGAAACTTCATGAGCAATTTTAATTTTGCCGTATCCTGTGGTCCTGTGATCTCGCCCTGCCTCCACTTGCTTTATGATATTTTATTACCTTGTGAAGCATATGATCTCTGTGACCCACAACCTATTTGTACACTCCCTCCCCTTTTGAAAATCACTAATAAAACTTGCTGATTTTATGACTCGGGAGCATCATGGAACCTGCTGACATGTGATGTCTCCCCCAGACACCCAGCTTTAAATTTCTCTCTCTTGTACTCTTTCCCTTTATTTCTCAGACCAGCTGAGATGCTTAGGGAAATAGAAAAGAACCCATGTTAAATATCGGGGGTGGGGTTTCCCCCAATACCCACCTCAGCTTCCTGAGTAGCTGGGCCCCAGGCATGCACTGCCACACCTGGCTAATGCATTTTTATATTTTGTAGAGACAGAGTCTCCCTGCATTGCCCAGGCTGGTCTCGAGCTCCTGGGCTCACATGATCCTCCTGCTTCAGCTTCCCAAAGTGCTGGAATTACAGACATGAGCTACTGTGCCTGTTCAACAATTTTCTAATTATTTAAAATAATATTAGTTAAAAATAAAAGTTGATAACTTTATAGCAACTTGAAATAAAATCTATGAGATAATGTGAAAGTAAAATGCCAAGATACAAAAATGTAGATTTTTCCACCAGTAAAACAAAGATTCACTAGGAAAAGGAGGAACCAAGGGAAGCAATCAGAGGACAATGTGGTAAAGCACAAAATCTATCACTTCACTGAAGCTTGAAATATAGAAAAATGAAAGGCAAAAGAGGCAGGAAAAGTTGCACTGCAATTCATTCATCAGCTTTAATGCACTTACATTGTATGTCTCATGAGGAAATAAAAAAAGAGATGGTTTAAAATTGTCCCTCCATAGGCCCTTGTCTATACAAGGTCACAGTTTCGTTGAGGGCTTTTTGTAAACTTGGGAGCATTTCAGTTATTAATATATTCAGATGACATTAATTTCTCAACTAGATTCAATTTATCTTTTAAAATAATAGGGCTTTCTAGAACACACATGCTGCACATACAGTGACCAAATATTTGAATTTTAACAGGTTTTAGGACTGCTCCCTGCCCTTGAATTGAGTTTTGTTTAAAGCAGTCTGAATATATCTTCTCTAATAGCAAAGCAGAGGATAAGCATACACCAAGGACTCATTATTTTGCCACTAAACAAGCTGCAAAAACAATATTTATTAAGCCCCTGGGAATATGTGTTAAGAACAAAAGGAGTTACTCAAAAGATGTCATGGTTTTGCAAGATGCATCCCTTGACTTTGAAAGTGAACTGGCAAGGTTGTAGAACAGAATTAAAAGGCCAAAGGGGGTTGAGAAATTGTATTTTCTATTACCAGTTTTCAAGCAGAACTTCAGGCAACTCGTCCTAGAAAATTGAGACATCGGTTTTTAATGACATTCAAAGAGGCATGTTGTAATGATATTGAGGAATGGCTTTGTGAGTAGACAATAAATATGTCTGCATATCAGTGGTATTGCATTTGAAAAATCATTGCTTGGTTATAGAAAAGCTTTAAGGATTAAAAGTCTCTGTGTTAGATACTTGCTCTGGGGTAGTAGTTTGTTTCTCAGGATTTCCATGGTCTATGTGCAGGGAAGCAAAACACTCACACCACAAATTGTGCATACTGATAATGCACATACATGCTTATATTAATTAAAAAACAAACTATAGCCATATTTATGCAGGACACCATAATTAACCATAGTTTTATTATTAAACAATGAGCTAAATATCTTCAATCTAGTTGTAACATCTTAGAAAACTTAGTCATTTCATTTATTTCTTTATTTAATGAATATTTATTGAACCTTTATTATATATGCAAAGTAGTATGTTAGGTACTATGAAGCTCTACAGATGCACAAAAAAGGGTCCTGCCCTCAAACAAACTTGGGGGTCAGGAGGAGACACAAATAACACATTTATCAGGGACATATGTGAAAGATGACTGAAAGGAGAGGTATCTTTCACAGCTGAGCTGTTAGGAACCTTGAACTTGGCCTAATAGATAAATTGTACTTCTCGTTAAGCACATTCATTCTCTCAACAAACGTTTATTCAGTGACCATGGGCCAGGCACTGTGCTGGTAGTGAATCAACAGTGGTGAAGACAGGCCAGATCCAGGTCTCTTTAAGCTTACAGTCTGATGGGGAAATAGGTGTGAAACAACCACTAAGCAAAGAGAAAATCAAATTATCACAAGTGCTGAGAAAGAAAACGTACTTGATTCTTTGTGCTTCTGTAACAAAATACCAGAAGCTGGGTAGCTTGAAACAACAGAACCTTATTCTCTCACTGTTCAGGCCGGAAGTCTGAGATCAGAGTATTGGCAGTCTTGGCTCCTTTTGGGGGCTCAGAGGGAGTGAAGTGCCATGCCTTTCTCCTAGCTTCTGGTGGCTGCTGACAATCCTTAGTGTTCCTTGGCTTGTGGCAGCATAAATACATCCTCTTCCTCCATTGTCACGTGGTGTTCTCCCTGTGTGTCTGCCTCTGTGTTCAAATTTTTCTCCTCTTTTAAGGGCATCAGTCACATTGAATTTAGAGCCCACCCTAACTCAGTATGACCTCGTTGTAACTTAATTGTATCTGCAAAAATTCTAATACTGAATAAGGTCATGTCCACGGGACCTCAGATTAGAACTTGAATTTATTATCTTTTTGAGGGACATGATTCAATCCACAGCAGAAAAGAATAGGATCACATAGGTAAAAGTAGTATGAGAAGAATGGACATTTAAGCTGATTCCCCCAAAAAAGGATCTGGTTGCTCCATTCTAAAAGAGCTTTTGTTCCATTGCAAATGTTACCAAAGGAAGGAAAGCAGAAGTTTCCTATTCCTCCAAAAGGGGTTTTTGAATCCCCTTTACACATTTCCTTTACTGGAGACATGAGGATCACAGTTCAGGAGACTCCATTGAATTGTCACCTGGGATTGGTTAATATTTGGAGATGCAACCACAGTACTTGCAACCTACAGTCATGTAGAACTCTTGAGACAGTCCCAGTTCTCTCAGTTTCAGTTATCAAAGACAAATGTGATTATTTGAATCTTTGCCTTCAACCCAGACAAAGTTAGGGCTTGAAAGGACATTGAATATAGGAAATAGGGACTCAGTATCCTAATAATGAAGTTGGTATCACTTTCATAAAACATCTCAGGAATGCTCACATGATTCTGAGGGTGAGTTCACTCATCGTTGCCCTTGGACACAGCCTGAATCAACTCCCGCCCTGAAGGCTGGCAAGGATGTGAGTCTTTTGTGAAATAAATTTTAATTGAAAAATGATATCTTAAGAAAAACCTCATAAGCACTAGCATTCTACCGAAAGATACTTTTCAGGCTGTTCTGCTATGGAAAAGGTCGGGCGTAAACTATTTAAACTTAAAGAAGTTTCACCTCAAGATTCACCTTTGTTAGTACTGTATATCATTTTGCTATCAGAAACTGTTTTTGTTTGCTGTTATGGCCAATTATACAAGTAATTCTGGAAAACATTCAATAATTCTCATTGCTCTAGTATATTATGTCATCCATTATTGACCTCTTCCCATTAACAATAAGACTTGAAGTCTATGTCATTACCTACAATGTCTTATTTAGTCCCAGTATCTATAGCATCTTATTCTTACTATAGAACCACTTCATACTTCTGGACATGGATTTATAGATGCACTGCAATGAAACTGTGATTACAAACAATGATCAAAACCTAACCTAACATGAATGCCTAATCTCTCAGACTACCTGTGTCTTTTCCCTTTTGAGATGCTTCATTAGTGTGTATTTATTATTCCCAATTACAAAGCTCTTAGTATTTATGAATCAGTATGTGGTCCAAGTAATTGGCAGCATGTTTTACTCATAAAAAGGGAAAATACTCTCTTTATAAATTTAAATAGTTAACTCTGTATTATCTATATTTATGAGTGATAGTCCAGTGTGAATAAGTCAAATTCAGAGATAATACACAGAAATTTAACTCTGAATTAGCGATCCTCAGAGTCTGCTTTAGCCCTGGAAACCTTTCTTTAAGCCCAATGTTGTGTGGTAGTCTGACATAGAAACAGATAAAAGTGGAGCTTCTTTAAAGGTTGGAGGCTAGAACCTCCAAGGAAGGCTTCTTAGACCTAGTGATCCTCAAAGCATGGAATGCGTGAGTTCCTGTGGGCAATGGGTTTCCTCCTGAAAGGCTGTGAAATGGTGCTTTTCAAAAGGAAATAATGCAAATATCTGTAGATTTTAATATTTCCTATATATCACTAAAAGCTACTTAATAGTGATCTACTCGTGTGTTATTACGGGACACAAAAATTTGGTACCATGTACCGCCTTCATTATCTTTGTCTTTCCTTTTTATTATTTCATGTATTTATTTTTAAAGTACTATGTTCCTTCTCTAATAAAAAGTGGGAACCCATGTTTTAGATGGGTCTTACGCCTTTTAGTTTACCTAAGTGAGCCACATGGAGGGGAAAGGTTTGAAAAACTTTTCTATAAAAATACATTCAATTTCCTGCCTGTCTAGTCTTGGCAAAAAGTAGACAAATGAACAAGTGTTCATTCTGGCATATTTTATTTCATCTGGCCACTGTCTGATGGAGGTGTGGAAAGCCATATTGTGGATAGCTGAAGAGAAAAGTACAAATAGCAGCAAAGGGCCCCATTAATGGAAGTAACAATATGTGAAAGGGCTTCAAGATGCTGAGAATAGATATTGTGTAGCAGTTTACTGCTGTTATTATTCTACAGAATGTGCAAATTCAAAAGCAGCAGGATGTCACTGTTCTGTCTCTGCCTGTGTCCGAGCCTCTGCAGTCCTGTCTCTCCCATGTCCTAAGCCTCCGGGACCCCCATGCACAAAATCAGCCTATCCCATCTTAGGAAGACATCCAGAGCACAACCTCAGGGACAAAGTAACTGCCTCATGCTCTGACGTGTGCATCACATTATTCTTCACATTATTTTTCCTGTTTTGGTACAGATTTGATAAGTGAGACTTCTCTGTGCCTAGTTACACAAGGCTTCCAGAAGCCTGCTACTCAAAGAGAGCTCCAGGGACCAACAGTGTCAGCATCAACTAGGATCTTGTTAGGCATGTAGAATCTTAAGCCCTGCTTCAGACTCGCTGAATCAGAATCTGCATTTTTACAAGAATTCCAGGTGATTAGGATACACATTAGCTTTTGAGAAGCACTGGTATAGAACTCACTTCCTGCTCTTCTCACCCTAGTAGCCTTGAACTACCTGTAGCCTTGAGCTTGTCCCTGGTGTACACGCTGTCCCTGTGGTGGCTGGCTGCCTGCTGCCGGTCCACCTCCTTGTTTGGTCTTGTCAGTTCTGCCTGCTTTCAGATTGGCTATCACTGTGTTGGACTCAACTCTTTCCTTACTTTATCATCTCATGTTAGATGGCCCAAAGCAAGTGTTTCCCATGGTTTCCCTTCAGTTGTCTGCCTTGAAGATCTTTGGAAACTGCATATCCAACTGGGCTCTCTTCCAACACCTGCAGCTGTCCATTCACCCAGTGCCTGCCCACCCAGGCCACTGATCCTGAATATGTGAACCAACCAATGCACTGACCTGAGAAATGTCTTTACGTTATTCATCTGAAGAATTCCTTTTAACTGATTATTTCAAACTCCTTAATAATTGATCATCACCTAAAAAAGATGAAACAAAGTGATTAAAAAAAAAATGTGTTCCTCAGAGACCTATTCGGAAAGCAAGTGAAATATATGTGTAGAACTTGGCTTTAAGGGTATTACAATAACTTAGGTATAATTAACATGTATACAATTGAAGAATAAATAAACATAAAAATAAAAAATAAAAATGTCCATAGTATGAAAGATACCATAAACAGAGATAAAAAGACAAGCATTAGTTTGGAAGAAAATAATTGCCATATACATAAAATACAAATGATTACCATCTTGAATATATAAAGAGCTTATATAAATCAATAAGAAAAAGACAACAGCTCAAGAACTGAAAACCAGAGGATGTGAAAAGGTAGTTCACGGAAGAAGAAAAGCCAGTGATCCATAAAATAAAAGATTTAATGGTCAATCTCACTAGTAATTGGAAAAATGCACATTAAAACACCTTTGTGATAGTATTCTTCATCCATAAGATTGTTAATTAAAAGTATTTATTATAACCAGCGAGGGTAAGGGTGTAGGAAAACAGACATGCTCTTACACTGTTGATGTGAATCTAAACTGTTAGAGTCTTTTAGTGGGTTATTAAATTACAACTGTATTTTTCAAAATAAAAAATATTTATATTCTATGACTCCTTTGTAATTTATCTTCCAAAACCCATACTGAAGAAATATGCGTACATATTGCAAAAAGATACACAAGAATGTTTGTTAATTGCAGCATATTTTTAAATTATAAAAATTAGAAAGTGCCTATCAATAGGAGAATAAGTAATAAAGCTGTAGTCCATCCATATTTTGGACTACTCTGCAACTTTTATGAAGAATGAGTTGTGACTGGGCGCGGTGGCTCATGCCTGTAATCCCAGCACTTTGGGAAGATGAAACGGGTGGATCACGAGGTCAGGAGACGGAGACCATCCTGGCTAACAAGGTGAAACCCCGTCTCTATTAAAATTACAAAAAAATTAGCCAGGCGTGGTGGCGGGTGCCTGTAGTCCCAGCTACTCAGGAGGCAGAGGCAGGAGAATGGCGTGAACCCGAGAGGCGGAGCTTGCAGTGAGCCGAGATCGTGCCACTGCACTCCAGCCTGGGTGACAGAGTGAGATTTCGTCTCAAAAAAAAAAAAAAAAAAAATGAGTTGTATGTATGTACAGTATATATAGAGGAAGATGTACTAGAGGTTGCAGACAATTTCATCCCTAGGCCTTATTATATCTATATAATATATATTACATATACGTTACATATACATAACATATTTTTAAAATATATATGTGTATTTCCAAGACATATAATTTAGTTGAAAGCAAGTCACAGGACAATATCCACAATGCAATTCCATTTAAGTTAAAAAACCATACCTCTATATATGTATATATCAAGATGTATGTATATATGTATGTATATACATTATACCTACATGCATATAGGTAGAAACATTGAAAAAGAGCCAGAAAAACATTTATCAACTAAAATGGTGTATTCTTCGGAGGAGATGAGGGTTGGATAGGGTAAGAATGAAGGAAGGGTTACTTTCATGATTTGTTCAATAATCTTTGTGTTGTTTACATCTTTACAGTGAGAATATATACACATATATAATAATTGTATGACAAAAACAACAAAAAGGGAAAAAGAGGGAAGCAATAAAGAGCAAAAAAAGTTACCACTAGACAGTTAATATTATGAAGATGATAAATATATGATGAAGATATTACATTATTTTGATAACATATACATACATTACGTTATATTATCAAGACGGTAATTACCACGGGAAAGCTGAGAAAGGATATAGACAAGTTCCTCCTTGAACCACAATTTCCTCATTTAACAGTTCCCCAGGGTGGAGAGAATGGGGGAGGGAGTAAAGTATTATTTTTCTAGAATTCTTCCAGCTCAAAATTCCATGTCGGTACAGCTGCTTCCAAAGTGGTTTCTAAAGTTGCCATTTTGCATTTCAATCAGCACTGTATGAGATTCCAGTTGCTTTTCGTCCTATCTAATATATGTATATAGTAGTATTTCCTTATGGTTTTAATATGCATTTCTCTAATGACTAACGATGAATATCTTTTTTTATGTGCTTATTCGTCATCTGAAATGGATCTGAGATTGTACTATAAAATTTCCAGAAGAAAATATAGAAACTAATCTTTTTGTGTTGAGCTAAGCCAAGATTTCTTAGGACACTATAACCTCCCAATCCCCACCAACCCATAAAAGAAAAAATTATAAATGGACTTCATAAAAATTATAAAATTCCTATTCTTTGAAAGATATTATCAAGAAAATGAAAAGATAAAACACAAACTTGGAAAAAACACTTGCAAAATGCTGTGATAAAGCTTTGTATCCAAAATATATAAAGAGCATTTGCAACTCAGTAAAAAGAAAACCAACAGAAAATGATCAAAAGATCTAAAGAGGCACTTCAGCGTTTCTTAATGATGACTGAAATTAAAGATGAACTATTTTTTTTCTGGGCATTTATTTAGTAAATAGCTGGTGATTGAAGTTCCATCCAGATGTGGTTACTTTTGTTATAATAAATGCCCTTTTATGGTTATTCTCTGGAATGTGTAATAAAAAGTGATTTGCTTGAGAATGGCTCATTTTTCACTAGAAGTAAATAATTAACAAAATGTATAAATGTTGTTAAATGCTTATACTTTAAAGTATAACTAATTGGAAACACCCTATACAGAGTGTGAACTAGCTTTGTCATTCCTTCCTTGACAAGGAATTTTAGCAAACATTCTATGGAAAGGATGATTAGCAAGAGTCTCAGCTTTTCTCTTTGCTTGGCTATTTCCCCTGAGTTTAGTAAAGTAGAAAATTTAAGATATAAACCCACTATTTTTCCCTTTATTTTGGAATAGAGGATGGTGTAGACTAAACCAAAATGGGATTACCATTCACTGGTAGAGCACTTACATGGAATCAGGGAGAATGTTTCTGGAGAACTCCTGGTGGGTGATATTTCTTAAAAAACACAGAATTGACAAGAGTAGCAGTGATTGTAACTGGTTTCTCTGGCTTCCTTAGCTTGTTGTTGCCTCTTGGGGCCACATGCCTGTGGCCACCCTTCCAAGAGCAGAGTTATCCCTGGGACCCTCTTTTTTGCAGCCCCTCTTTTTCTTTTCCCAACATCTCCTTCATCCTATTCAACTATTTACTCCCTCCTCTAACTTTCGTCTTCTTTGGACTCTAGTTCTGAGGCTGGGGAGGATGAGGGCCTAAGACCTGTGGGTAGAGAAGGGAGGGAAAAGTGGCTGTCTATGGTCTGGCTTCAGGGTAAAGCTGACTTACTCTTAACATTTTCAGATCCCTGGCAAAAGTGCAAATGGAGGACCTCATATATTCTCATTGCTCGAATTGGTAATTAGTTCTCATTTAGTTCAGAAGTGAAGTTGTTGGAATTTTGTCTGACCTTTTCATGTTGCAGATTTGATGAGAATAATTCTCTTGCTTTTTAATTGTTTTGGTCAGTAATTCAATCTTCATTATATTAATATAAAAAATGTAATGCTCTAGTCACAAATTTTAAGTCTGTCATGCTTACCAGGTATTTGTCTGCTCTCATTTTTTCCAGTTTTAATAGATTTAAACAGACTGCCTTTTTAAAGATTTTCTATTTCTTTTTCCTGTTCACTTTTTTTTGTTGTTCTTTTGGAGTGTCACATTTGTATATTTTATTGTTATTATAATCTTAACTTGTACTTATTCTCAATGATTATGATAGGCAGATTAATAGCCCCCTTAAGATCTCTCTGTCTAAACCTCAGACTCTTTTATGAGGCAAAAGCGACTTTGCAGATGTGATTGAGGTTAAAGATCTGAGATCTTGTATTTTCTAGTGGGCATAGTCTAATCATGAGAGTCTTTAAAAGTGGAGAATTTTTCCCAGCAGCAGTCAGCGAGATGAGATGACAGAAAGGTAAGAAAGATGTGACATGAGGGCTCAACCTGTTGTTGCTGGGTTTAGAGATGAAGGAAGGACACCACTAGTCGAGGGATGTGGGCAGCCTTTAGAAGCCGAAAAGAGTAAGACATAGAGCTCTCCTGGAGCCTGCAGGAAGAAATGCAGTCCTTCATTTCAGCCTAGTGACACCTATTTTGGAATTTTGACCAAGATAATAAATTTATGTTTTGTAGGCCACTGAACTATGGTAATTTGTTAGGGCAGCAATAGAAAACTAATACTAAAGTATTAAATTATCAAACAGTTACATTTAAAGCGTGCAAAACTTATATATATTTTCATTAAAGTTTTAAATTAAAATAAATATAAAAATTTTAAATGAAATTATTTTTATATCTTTTCAAAAAAATTTTCTTCTAATGTTATATTTATCTAGTATTTGATAATATTATCAGTTTATTCAACATTAAAAGCAAATTTATAAATTACAACATATAAATATGAACATTTAAAATAAAGTTATTTAATTAAAGCTAAACTTTTAATTTTTTGGAAATGTAATTAAATCTTAGTATATATTTTCACGATAATAGAAGTTTTAGCAATTCCTGTCTTTTGTGTTCATCTGATTGCCAATACATAAATCATTACAACTAAACCTATATATATATACACACATACAAATTTAAGACTAATATGAAATGCTTGACATCGTAAAATGTCCTTAAACAACCATGTTTAATTTTACAAAACTGATTTAATTCAGAAGTACCCCTGGAACTATGAATTGGAACATGAAGAGAAGCAAAAAAATAGATGCATGGTACTCCTGGGAAACTATACTTATTATGCAAGAATCTATTGCATTCATGTTATCTGACAGGAAGGATCTGACAAGTTAATTAATTTGTCTTTTCTCTTACCTAAGTGCTTCTGTCACTCAAACCCTCCCCCTCATCTAAGGCAGTGCCTGTCTCTGATTTCAGTGGTGGTGCAACACACAAACCCTCACAGAATTCAGATGCACTTGCCTTTTGTTTTAGAATCATAGGGCAGGAGGCGTGGGGAGCATTCCTCCGGGGCCTGACTGGTGTGAGTTATGGAAGCAGATGTTCGTGACTGTGGGTCGAGTGGTGCCAGTGCTGAGTACTGCATCCCAAATAACAGAGACAACTGTGTGTCCTTAATACATTTATTTGGGTGAGTCTCTTATATTCCAGACACTCTAAAGAACAGGAAACAGGTAAATGGCACCTCTTGCCTGGGTTTCAGGGCAGTACTGAACCGTGTAACACACCATCAGATCTTCCAAGTTGTGAAGATCAATCGCTAGCTTATGCTGCTGAAAGAATGTTTGTTTTCTTCAGAGTTGAGTTATATTACAAAGGGTCCACTGAATTACCTTAGTACTAGAAGTGCCAGCTCCAAAAAGGGTGCAAGGAAGCATTTAAGAGAACCCATTTCCTCCTATCAGTAAGTATGACTCATTTTACTGATATGTTTGTTTTTACTGTGTTCCTTGGGTAGTGTATTACCTGGACTTATTACACATTATTACTTGCCCTGTTGGCTCTAAACTCTTATGATTAAACTTTCTTCTCCCCGCCCCCCCCCCGGCCTTTCATAATTCACTCATTCTTTCTCTGACTTCTCTGTCATGCCTCCATTCTCTCTCCTGCAGTTGCACATTGGAGAATTGCTACTGTTCTGCTACTGCTGCAGTTGCATCTCTGCTGCCCAAGCTGTCCCCAACACTTCTCTCTGTGCTCTAGACTGACCTCACTCCTTGTCGTTGGCTCACACCTCACTGGATTTACTTACTTTTTGTGTTGCACTGATTTTCATTGAGTTGAGAAGCAGGAGAGTCTCAAGAAGATCCTCGAGATCTAAGTTTTCATTGTAAAGTTCTTTCCCAGTGGTAGAACTAAAGTGGGTGTTCAAGGTTTCTACAGCAGAAGCGAAAGCAAAGCATTGTCCATATGCAAGAAGCATCGAGTCCATCTGAGAGTCTTAGTGTAAATGATCAAGCAAGGAGTAATCACTAGCCCTGGTCCTCAAAGAACAGCGAGCACATTAACAATTACTCATTATAAAGTCATACTTTATCATCTAGCATTTATTTAAACCAGGCTTAGTGACATTATCAATATAAAATATGAGGACTTTTGAAATATGGTAGGGATAGATTGTGACTGCAGTTCAGCCATTAGTAAGCATCACTAATTTTAAAGACCCTCTTGGTACCACCTGTCTCTGCACTAAATCTGCACACTCTGGCCACAAGTCCCCTCTGTACTGTGAGAGGAACGTTTTATGCCTTGCCAAATGTTCCTAAGAAGACTGTTAACAGTAAGCAACACAAACCCGTTCTCTAAAAGACCTCTAGGCTGTCTCTCTTAGAAGAGTTCCACAGAAGTAAAAGCTTGCCTGCATTAGAATCCCAGAGCTAAGCAGCAGGCTGTCCTTTAGCTCTTTACTACTCATTCTGTGTAAGATTTAGGAAAGGCATGAAAGATAACGTGCCTTCAAATATTTGATCACCACAAAGGTGTGCCCATGACTGCTGAAGTTCCCAAATTGACAGTCCCATGAGATAAACTTAGTGGAAGGTTTTTAAAAAATAAAAAAAAGAAACCAGTAAGTAAAAACTTCCTTTAAAAAAAATAAGAAAAGCCAGTTTGCAATTTCTTATTTCTTTTTTATTTTTATTGTTCCTTTTTCTGTCTTGCAACCTTACTGATACAACTACAGCCTAAAATTTGAATGTTGTTTTTGAAAAAATGCCATTAAACACAAGTTAAACTGGGGAAAGTGAATGTGATCTTCTAGGCCCAGGCTTTACCAATCCTTGCCCCCTTGTCTCCTTGTCTCTTTTTCAATAGCTGAGGCTATTTCATTCACACTTATGGAATCATCTCTAAGTTTCCGAAAATGATCCTTTTGCAAACAGGATTTTTTTTTTCTTTTTTAGATCTAGCTCAATAATTTTAAATTCTATTTGTATATGAAAAACAACAAAGTGAGCTCTCTCCCAGAACAATTAAGTGAGAATCTTTGGGTGGTGTCAGAAAAATCATTATTTTTAAAAGACTCCCAGTTTCTTCTAACATTCCATCAGGATTAAACATCACTCTTCTATTTCAGACCAGTGGCTACCCCTAACTAGGGGTAGTTTTTGTCCTCCAGAGGACATTGGTTAATGTCTGGAGACAATTTTGGTTGTGACAACTGGGAGGGTGCTACTGGCATTTAGTACATAGAGGCCAGGGCTGTTGCTAAACATCACACAATGCATAGGACAGTCCCCCACAACAGAATTGTCTGGCCCAAAATGTCAATAATGCCAAGGTTTAAAAATTCTGATATAGCCTAACATCAAGAATCTGTGTCAGAAAAATAGACTTTGCATGTTTTTGTCATTTGTGGGAGCTAAAAATTAAAATATTTGAACTCATGGAGATAGAGAATAGAATGATGGTTTCTATTATTCCCTCAATCTAACTATACTTTTGTACCCTTCAACCATTCCCACTTCCCCTCTTTCACCACTCCCACCCCCTAGTGGGTGGAGGGGATGGAGTGGGGTTGGTTGATGGGGGAAGTGGGGTTTGTTGATGTGGGAAGTGGGGTTGATTGATGAATATAAAAATATAGTTAGATGGAGTGACTCATAAGATCTAGTATTTGATAGCACAACAGAGTGACTACAATACCATTATTTATAGATTTTAAAGTAACTAGAAGAGTATAGTAGGATTGTTCATAACACAAAGAAAGGATAAATGCTTGAGGTGATGGATATCCCGTTTAACCCTGATATGATTATTATGCATTGTATGTCTGTATCAAAATATCTCATGTACCTTATAAATATATACACCTCATATGTACCCACAAAAATTAAAAATAAAATAATTTTTAAAAGACTCTGTTTATGTAGTTACTTCTAAACTAATGCTATTGAGATTCTAATAGCATATTCCAGCTGTGATATCTGGATTCTTTATAAGCTTCTTTCCTACCACTACTTATCCCAAAACCTTAACATTTATTAGAAGAATGAAATATCTCCAAAACGCTGACTTTCTTCTTGCTGTGTGGATAGCTGAAGAATTATTGCTCTAAGTTGCCCATTACTGAGCTCTGTCTATCTGTTGGGATGCAAATGTTGCCACTCCTCAGACTTGCTGTTGCCAACTGTTTTTCTTCTCACAGAATTGTCAGTCCTGGAATATTGATTCTGGTGTTTTGTTTTTCTTTCTGTGGTTTCATTATTAACTAATGACAAAAACCCTTTCAGTGGCTTTATTTATAAATAGGAGGTCACCTAAAATTCATGGAAAAATTGGCCTGCATTTGCAAGAAAAATTCTTCTGCAACACAACTGTCAATAATGAAAATGCACACTAGCAGGAAATTTACAAATGAGTAAGTCAAGCATGCCATTGCCCCAGGAGACCTTCTTTGAGCAGACTGTATTAGAATCAGAATAAGTCAGAATAAAAGAATACTTGGGAAAGGGAAGAATGAATGAATAGCAGCTCCTTGCAGGCTTAGAGATAGATGGGCAAACACAAATATAAGAAGACACATAAACTTTAGTGTAGCATCATTTCCTGGAAGGATCCAGCCCCTTGGGCCTGGTGAATACAGCAGAGAGAGCCATCCAAGCTCTCTGAATCCCTACCAAGGGCACTAGAAAGACCAAAGTCCATCCTTTCTTAGTTTTTAGTCCCTGATGTGGAGTAGCATTGCCAGATTTAGCAAAGACAAATATAGGGTACCTAGTTATATTTAAATTTCAGATAAACCATAAATACTTCCTTAAAAGTATATCCCAAATATTGCACAGGACATACTTTTATTTTAAAAAATTGTTTATTTAAAAAAAAAATAAAAAAAATTGTTTACTGAAAACTCAAATTTTATAGGGCATCTTATCTTTTATTTGGCAATCCTAATCTGGGATTTCCTTCCAGGCAGAAATGATGAACAGACACAATAGGATAACATGGAACTGCAACTATCTTATTTATTACCTACTACTGACTTAACAGTTGACAGAAGAAGTAACAGGTGAGCAGTACCCAGAGGCTCTCAAATGCTCATCCACAGTCTCTTTCAAATCTCATACTTAAGGTGATCATTATATGACCTTCATATCCTTTCTATTCATGAAACAATTCTGCACAGCCCAAACCTCTTGAAAATTTCTATCCAGCTAGCCCCATCCCATGACCATGTAAAGCTAACCAGACCTAAAATGGTCTTGCCTCTATTTACTTTATCTGCATGAGTTTTTTCTCCTTCATCACAATGCCATTTCCATAAAGCGGGAACCATTGCAAGGTTAACCAGGAATGGATATGTAAAGAAAAGGTTTGACAAAGATTTTTAATTCTACTTATTAAGATTTCTTTTGTGTCCTTGGCCCCTCTTACTCTAGTAGTCAAAAGAATGTAAAGCATTCTCTAGTCTTATTTCCTTTCCTTGTTTGTTTTCTCTCTGTCTCCATCAGCTATGAATTTTCCTCAAGTTCTGTGTCCCCCTTAATTTATTGACTTAATTTCATGTCTTTTTGTCTTCCCGTTTCAGAGATTTTCTTTTTGTTCAGGGCTCTCTACTCAACAAATACAGTTCATGGGCACACGAAGCCAATGAGACAGCACCGTCATCAGTGTTATGCAGAAGACATTCTCTAGGATAGACAAAGGTTAATTTTAATGGGCTCTTGTAATTAGAAGGTTATGGTTTTACCTATTTTATATGACCTACCATTTCTGCACAGCAGTAATTTATTTTTCTGAGGCAGGAACTTTGGTCACGAGTACTGCCATGCTTGTGGACAAGGATCTATAGTTAGTGTGTAAGCCAAGTTGACTGCTCAGAAACTGAATGTCAGTACTGTTGTGCTCACTCATTCAACAAGCAGCATTCTAGTCCTGGAGATTCAGAGGTGAATGTGCCTTGCCCTCATAGAGGAGGCAGATAATAAAATAAGTAAATAAGCAGAAAATGTTTACTCTCAGTTGGTAATAAGTACCATGAGGAAAAATAAGGTGGAGTGAGGGATACATGTATATTATGATGGAAGGGAGGGTGCATTTTAAACATTTAAACATATTGGTTAAAGAAGAGTTCTCTAAGGAGGTAGCAGTTGACAGGGACCACACTGAAGAGAAGGAGGAAGCCATATTGCTCTCTGGGGGAAAAAAAATGCAAATGCTGGAGCTCAAGAAGCAGCAAGAAGGCTGTAGAGTCTGAAGGGGATGATGAAGGAGGGTGGTAGGTGAGTCAGAGAACAGGGCTAGATGATACAGGGGCTGGTAGCCCATGACAGGGGTGTCGTGGCGGCTGCTGGAGATTTTGAGCAGGAGAATAGCAGGTTCCAAATTAAAATTTTCAAACATCACTCTGGCTACTGTGTAGAGCATTGGCACTTTTAGGGCAAGAGTGAAGCAGGGAGGGCAGCCAGGAATCTATTGAAACAAGAGGGCCAAAGAAGATGTTGGCTTGAACAAAGGAGGTAAGGTTGGAGGTGGTGAGACATACTTGGATCACTCTGCAATTGAGTGAATAATATCAGGATATAGAAGAATCAAGGATGAGGTCTAGGATTTTTACCTGAGCAACTGGATGAATAAGGTGCCATTTATTGAGATGGAGAAGACAAGGGTGGGAACAGCTTTTGAATGTGCTTTTTGAATATTTTTTTGAAGCAATCTCTCAAATTTACAAAATAGTTGTGAGTCTAATACAAATAACTTTTTTCAGAACCATTTGAAAGTTGCCAACCTGATGCCCCATCACCTTTGTATGCTTTAGTGTTTATTTCCTAGTAACAAGGATAATCTCCCACATAATTGCAAAGTAGCCATCAAAATCAGGAAAATAACACTAATTTATTTCTACCTTCTAATTCTCAGACCATGTTCAAGTTTTTCTAATTATCCCAATAACATCCAAAAAGATCCCATTCAGAATCACACATTCCATTGGTTTGTAACATTTCTTTTTCTTTTCTTTTTTTTTTTTTGAGATGGAATCTTGCTCTGTCACCCAGGCTGGAGTGCAGTGGTGTGATCTCAGCTCACTGCAACTCCCGGGTTCAAGTGATTCTCCTACCTCAGCCTCCCGAGTAGCTGGAATTATAGGCACCCACCACCATGCCCGGCTAATTTTTGTATTTTTTTAGTACAGACGGGGTTTTACCATGTTGGCCAGGCTAGTCTCGAACTCCTGACCTCAGGTGATCCACCCGCCTTGACCTCCCAAAGTGCTGGGATTACAGGTGTGAGTCACCCTGTCTGGCCTGTAACATTTCTTTAGTCTCCTCTACTGTGGAGTAATTTCTCAATCTTTCATGGACTTTCATGACTATGTTAGCTTTCTATGCTGCATAACAAATTACCACAAACTTACCACCTTGAAATCACACACACACACACACACACACACACACACACACACACACACACATTTATTATCTGTTTCCAGGAATCAGGAGTTCAGGCATGTCTTAGCTTGCTTCTCTGCTTCAGAATTTCATCAGGAGGCAATCCACAGGTCAGCCAGTGCTGCGGTTTCACCAGAGGCTTGACGGGAAAGATCTGCTTCTAAGCTCTCTTAGGTTGTTGGCAAAATGTATTTCTCTGATGCTGTAAGACTGAGGCTTCAGTTTCTTGCTGGAGATCACCATCAGCTACTAGAAGCTGCCTGCAATTCATCGTCATGTGAACCTCTCCAACATGACCACTTAACTTTATGGCAATTGACATCTTCATGGACAGTGAGGTGAGGTCTTTCTAGCATCTCTGCTAGCAAGAGGGAATCTTAAATATGCCATAATGTAATGATGGGACTGATATCCCATCAACTTTCCTATATCTTATTGGTTAAAAGTAAGTTAAAAGTTGGTTAAAAGTGGGTAGGTTCTGCCCAACTCAAGGGGAAGGGATTATTGATGTTCCTAGTGGTCTGTCTTCCACTATTTGTCACTTTTGAAGTCTATTCCTTTGTAGAATGTTCCTCAATTTGTGTTTTTTGTGGAACGTTTTAAAATTTGGGTTTGTCTGGTGTTTCCTCATGATTATAATCAAGAATCTTTTCCCATAGTATCACAGAAATAATGTATTATTATCATCACATCATATGTAGTGGTGCCTCATTTCAATTTGCCTGATTAGTTGTGCTCATTTTGATCATTCGAATTAAGTTTCTGCCAGGACTTCTGTAATATAAAGTTATCATTTTCCTTTTTGTAATTAATAAATGTTTTTGTGAAGACATACTTTAAAACCATGTAAATCTCCCATTCCTCATCACACTTTTTATTTATCTGTTTATTTATTCAGCATGGACTCATGGTTTCTTTTTAAATTCAGGATTATATCTATTACCATAATTATTTTAATTTTCAAATTATCCCTAATTTATCCAGTGGAAGTCTTTTTAGGATGGATTCTGTATACTTTTGACACAGCCCCATAATGCTTTGAGCACTTCCTTACTTCCTGGAGCGATAAGATACACCAGGCTCATGTACTTTCTCGTTGCCCAATCCTGAAATCATTCATCACGCCGAGAGCCCTGACCAGCAGAGAAACGTATTTAGAAGCCAAGTTTTGGAGACCAGTTGTTCTCATTGCAGTCTTACTCTTCTGAAGCCCTTTTGGTGGACAGAAGTAGGGAATATTTGTCTGTCTGTCTGCCTATCTATCATCACATTTATATCTATATTTCCATACCTATCTATATTGAAAACAATGAGTTTGTACCTATATATCAAATTTCAATCCAATAGCACAAAGTTTATTCTAGTTTTTTTATTTTCCGTGTTTGTAACTGCCTTCTTGAACAGTGAGAAACCTGACTCCCGTCAGCCTTATATAACACTTGATCAATAGTCCTGGATGTGATGAATCTCCCTTTGCCGCTGCAATACCCTCCCTACCCTACGCTGGCTGAGACATCCCTAGTTGGGCTGCTTTTACCCCTCCCCCACAGTACCCTCTCTCCTAACAATGAGTTCCTTCTTCAACTTCCCCATGCTTCAACAATCCGATCCGAGCCATATCACTGCCCTTCCACGCTTGTGTTACGACACCTCAAACCAGGTGTGTGTTTGCTTTTTAATCAAGCCTTTATTCTCTATTACTGTTTGCAACTCTCAAAAAGTGGCACAGCATTTTTTTTCTTTGTGTAAATAGCTGCCCATTTTATTATAACATCCTCTGAATATTAAGATATGCTATATTTGTTGATTAATGGTGTAAATAAAAGCATGAAAGGCAACTATCCCATGACACCATCAAGATGTGCATTCTGTGGCTCAGATTTGTTTATTGATATTATGATGTGAAATGTTCTTGAAAATATGTGGAGAAGAGAACAAAAGTTGCAAATGATAAGCAGTCTTCTTAATAGTATTCGGCTCCAAGAAGGAAAAGATGCAAGGAATACGCTGAGATGAAGTTTGGATTGAATTCTATGTTTGTAAAATGATAATATGCTTTTTGCTAGAAAACAACAAAGCCCTTTAAGAAAATTAGTAATTGGGGATCTTTAAGTAATCAGAAGTGTGAGAACTGTGATGCTTGATGGTGATGAATACTGCAGAATTCTCTGTGGGTTATAAAGCCAATTTCTTTAAGAGGTACTGCAGCTGAAGGCTGCCAAGGGCAAATTATATTTGAGATTTAAGGTGCATCTTTTGTTGAAAAGTGCGCAAAAAAGTAAAAAAATTAAGAAACAGGCAAATGTTGTTGTTAGTCATTTTATGCTTGTGCTTATCTTCTGTAGCCAAGTTTCTAAAGGAGAAATATAAGTAAAGCAAGCTCTCTATTTGATTTGATTATAAAACATGGTGCAAATTTAAGACTTCATGTTGGAAAAGTATTTTCAGTTGTTGTAAGATCGCTTTTCTTTTCTTCTCAGAATTTTCTAACTTGACCAAAATATACTTTTAAATATGAATTCTTTCTCCTTATCAAAAACAATTGCAGAACCAGAAATACTTTAGGCTATTAGTTCCAGGATGCATCTGGTATTATCTGCATGTATACCTCTTGCAACATGGAGACAAGGTTACAGGATCAGCCACAACTGAGGAAATGAAACTAGTTAGACTGCTGGTTCCCAAATTGTGGTCCCCAGACAGTAACATCAGCTTTACCTAGGAACTTAGTAGTGCAAATTCTCAATTCTCTAGCCCCACTTCAGAGCTACAGAACCAGGAACTCCAAAAGTTGGGGAGGGGGGACATAATTATGTTTTAATAAGTTCCTCTGATGATCCTGATGATGCACCTTCGGGTTTGAGAACCACTGAGTTAGGCTAAGCTACTAGCTACTGTTGGCAAATGTTGGATTCAATAAATTGCCCTGCACCCTCACTTGCTCTTCTGAACACTAGTGCTTTCTGTAGCTTCTTGTCACCATGAGAACTACTAAATTCTGAAAACATAACTTTTTCTAGTGTGTTAAAAAACACTTTTTCACATTTTGTTCTCTTCTCAGACATAGCCTATATATTGCTTAATACAAGAACTGATATATAGTAACTACTCAATAAATACTAGTTCCCCTTCTCTTGTCCCTCAGATATTTGCTTTTTATTTATTAACTGAAAGAGATGGAGATAAAATACTGGTATCCCCAAAACATCTAAAGGTAAATTCAGTAAGTGCATTAATTATTTATTTATTTATTTATTTATTTTTTTGAGATGGAACCTCGCTCTGTCACCCAGACTGGAGTAAAGTGGCACCATCTCGGCTCACTGCAAGCTCTGCCTCCCGGGTTCACGCCATTCTCCTGCTTCAGCCTCCTGAGTAGCTGGGACTACAGGCGCCCGCCACCATGCCCGGCTAATTTTTTGTATTTTTAGTAGAGATGGGGTTTCACCGTGTTAGCCAGGATGGTCTTGATCTCCTGACCTCATGACCCACCTGCCTCGGCCTCTCTAGGTGTTGAGATTACAGGCGTGAGCCACCGTGCCTGGCCGATAATTATTCTTGACACAAACTATACTCTTAGGTTTAACACATCAAACATGACAATATTTTCTAAAAGCTGTGGAAGTTAGCAGAATCAAAATGAAGTCAACTGTGCTAAAAAAAAAAAAAAAAAAAAATCCTAACAAATAGAGCTGGGGAAGGCCTCAAAGAGAAAGGTTCTCATGCATAAATGTCTCGTAACAAAAACTATCACAAAAGACTCTGCAATAACCATAACCTTGCACAAAGGCCATCACAACCTTACACAAAAAGTACTTCTGCAGGGTCTGCCCTGCAACTGCCTATCCAACCTTGGACTAGCATCACCCTTGTTATTGATCCAGGTAGTCAAGGATAACTATCTCAAAACATTATATAAACCTCCTCATTTTTCCTTTAAAAACCTTTGTCTTCCTTTACCTTCCTGAATATGTACATAGTTTACTGTGGCATGCATAAAATATCACTTCCTTCTACAGAGCCTCACTGTTTGCCATTTAGGTTGACAGAGGAAAGCAAATTAAACATATTCTTTATCTTTCTAAACAAATAACCTATCTTTTATTTTATATCAATAGTGAATTAAAAACTAGGATTACAAATAAATCTTATGTTTTCCTGACATTTCTATATTTTCTCCTTAAAAGCAAAAATTAAATATCCAGTGACCTCATTATCATTTTAAAAAATTTCCAGCAGTTTCCATTTTTTCATTAGGAAATATCCACATGAAAGTTATGGATATCTACAGGCGTTCCTCCTGGGCTTCATTTTTTAAGGGCCTGCATCCTTTGAATGACCCCCATTTAAGTCAAATGTCAATAATACGATTCAGTGGCATTCTACTCGCTGAGAGGGTCTCAGAGATGAATGAGGATACCCATGTTCTGCTTATCTCAAAACATTTGAATTGTACCCGTGTTTTTCTCAGACTTTCCAGCAATGATTTTCAGACTTAGGTCTCTGCAAAAATCATCTCATGATCTTGTTTAAAGATTTAGAATTCGCCTCTCCAGATGATTGATATAGTGGTCTAGGGTGGAAACAGAGGAAAAATACATATTTTCAACTAGCACTCAAGTATCCTGTGCAGGTTGTCAGAGATCACACACTGAGAAAAAATAGATTGGGTCCCTCCCTTGATTCTGTACCCATTTAAATAAGTGTTGGTATAATAGGGCATGTTGCCAGTTGTGATGGTTAATACTGAGTGTCAACTTGATTAGATTGAAGGATACAAAGTATTGATCCTGTGTGTGTCTGTGAGGGTGTTGCCAAAGGAGATTAATATTTGAGTCAGTGGGCTGGGAAATGTAGACCCACCCTTAATTTGGATGGCCACAATCTAATCAGCTTCCAGCATAGCTGGAATATCAGCAGGCAGAAACATATGAAAAGAGAGACTGGCCTAGCCTCTCAGCCTACATCTTTCTCCCATGTTGGATGCTTCCTGGCCTCAAACATTGGACTTCAAGTTCTTCAGTTTTGGAACTTGGACTGGCTCTCCTTGCTCCTTAGCCTGCAGATGACCTATTGTGGGACCTTGTGATCATGTGAGCTAATAATAAACTCCCCTTTATATATATATTTAAAGGTCCTCCCACACATCTAATACAGATATTGGTACCAGGAGTGGTTCTAGAGAAACAGAATATTAAGGATGGAGTTCTTTTGTTGGTTTTGGGGATCTGGAGTTAGTTGCTTAATATGATTGACCCCAAAATGCTGAAGACACTATTTCTAATAGTATGGAGAACACTGATAGTCCTTGGTGTGAACCGTTTAGAGAGTTATGCAAAATAAATGCATTTGACACTCCTGATTCACCATTCATGAGAGGCAAGGAGTTCAGTGACTCTGTACATAATACCTTTGACTATATGTGGAGAACCAAGGAACATAATGAAGCTGGTTGGTTGCTCCTAAGTTCAGTGGACAAAGTGATGAAAGAAAACGATGAACCCAGGGATTCTGTCTCCTGGCTTCAGAAGCAGATACTGAGCCTCAAATCTGCTAAGATTGTCCTGAGTGAGAGTCTTCCCTCCTGTAGAGAAAGAACTGAAATTGTGGAAAAGCAGACACAAGCTCTTATCATGTCAGTGGCTGACCTACAACAAAATGCGCATGCACAGCCTCACCAGGTGTCTACTGTTAAAGTGAGGGCATTGATTAGAAAGAAAATGGGGCCCTGAAACTTGGTTGGGGATGTGTGGGAGGACCCTGATGAAGCTGGGGACACTGAGTTTGAACCTTTTTTGCCAGAGGAAACAGCTTTCCCATCCCCAGTAGAGGCAACATGCCCTCATCAACCCATGCTGCCATCAGCCTTTCCACCTTTGTCTGAGTAGATAAACCCTATGTTGCCTGAGGCAACAGTGATGGACTTTCCTGAGGCAACTGCAAGGCAAGATAATGTTGGTTCTCCTCAGGAGCCACCCCCAACACCCTTGTTTGCTCCTATACCTATATCTAGACTAAAGTCCCAGCAGGCCCCTGGAGGTGAGGTTCAGAGTGTGACACATGAGGGGGTGTACTACACTCAAAAAGAATTGCTTGTATTTTCTAATTTATATGAACAGAAATCTGGAGAACAGGCATGGGAATGGATATTAAGGGTGTGGGATAATGGTGGAAGGAACATAGAGTTGGATCAGGCAGAATTTATTGATTTGGGCCCACTAATTAGGGACTCTTCATTTAATGTTGCCACTCAGGGAGTTATAAAAGGTCCTAATAGTTTATTTGCTTGGTTAGCTGAAATATAGATTAAAAGATAGCCCACTGTCAGTGAGCAGGAAATGCCTGATTTCCCTTGATTTAATGTAGAGGAAGGGATCAAAGGCTTAGGGAGATTGGGATGATGAAGTGGATTAGTCGCTTTAGACCTACTCATCCCAGTTGGGAGGATTCAGAAGATATGCCCTTGACCAATGCCTTGTGAAATAGAATTGTGAGGGCAGGTCTTGCATCTTTGAAAAGCCCTGTAATTGCTCTTCTCCATATGTCAGATCTAACAGTGGGAACTGCAGTCACTCAACTACAAAATTTAAATACAATGGGAATCATTGGATCCCAAGGTGGCAGGAGCCAAGTGGTGGTACTCAACCATCAAAGGTAAGGTAGGGTAGCTACTGTAATGGACAGCAGAGGTAAAGCGGCAATCAGAATAGTCTGACTCGTGTAGAGCTCGGGCACTGGCTAATTAATCATGGTGTTCCTAGAAGTGAAATTGATAGGAAGCCTACCGCATTCCTACTTAATTTATACAAGCAGAAAAGGTCAAATGGACAAAAGATTAATTTGAATTATAAAAACAGAGAATCACAGCCCCTCAATCAATTTCCAGACTTGAGCCAGCTTACAGACCCAGAACCCCTTGAATGAAGACGAGGCCAGATCCCCTTGAGGAAAGACCCCACTACATTACCAATAATTTATGCAGTGAATTTTTCTCCCATCCTTCTCCAAGGAGACCTCCAGCCTTTTACCAGGGTAACTATGCATTGGGAAAGGGAAATGATCAGAAATTGTGGGGACTACTGGACACTGGCTCTGAGCTGATGTTGATTCCAGGGGACCCAAAACATCATTGTGGTCCTCCAGTTAAAGTAGCGGCTTATGGAGGTCGGGTAATTAATGGAGTTATAGTTCAAGTCTGACTTACAGTGGGTCCAGTGGGTCCCTGGACTTATCCTGTGACTATTTCTCCACTGCCAGAATGCATAATTGGCATAGACATACTTAGCAGCTGGCAGAACCCTCACATTGGCTCCCTGACTGGTAGGGCAAGGGCTATGATGGTGGGAAAGGCCAGATGGAAGTCATTAGAGCTGCCTGTACGTAGTAAATCGAAAATAATGCCGCATCCCTGGAGGGATTGTGGAGATTAGTGCCACCATTCACAGACTTGAAAGATTCAGGTGTGGTGATTCCCACCACATCCCCATTCAACTCTCCCATTTGGCCTGTGCAGAAGACAGATGGATCTGGGAGAATGACAGTGGATTATCATAAGCTTAACCAAGTGGTGACTCCAATTGCAGCTCCACCAGATGTGGTTGCATTGCTTGAGCAAATTAACACATCTCCTGGTAACTGGGATGTAGCCATTGACTTGGCAAATGCTTTTTCTCTATTCCTGACCATATGGCCCACCAGAAGCAATTTGCCTTCAGCCGGCAAGGCCAGCAATATACCTTTACTGTCCTATCTCAGGGGTATATCAACCCTCTGGCTTTGTGTCATAATCTTATTTGAAGAGACCTTGATCACTTTTTGCTTCTGCAAGATATCACACTGGTCCATTACATTGATGACAGTATGCTGATTGGATCCAGTGAGCAAGAAGTAGCAAACACACTGGACTTATTGGTGAAACATTTGGTGCCAGAGGATGAGAAATAAATCTGACTAAAATTCAGGGAACTTCTGCCTCAGTAAAATTTCTAGGGGTCCAGTGGTGTGCGGCCTTTTGAGATATTTCTTCTAAGGTGAAGGATAAGTTGCTGCATTTGGTCCCTCCTACAACCAAGAAAGAGGCACAATGCCTAGTGGGCCTATTTGGATTTTGGAGGCAACACATTCCTCATTTGGGTGTGTTACTCCAGCCCATTTATCGAGTGACCCGAAAGGCTGCCAGTTTTGAGTGGGGTCCAGAACAGGGCAAGGGTCTGCAACAGGTCCAGGCTGCTGTACAAGCTACTCTGCTGCTTGGACCATATGATCCAGCAGATCCAATGGTGCTCCAGGTGTCAGTGGCAGATAGGCATGCTCTTTGGAGCCTTTGGTAGGCCCCCATAGGTGAATCACAGTGGAGGCCTCTAGGACTTTGGAGCAAGACTCTGCCATCTTCTGCAGATAACTACTCTCCTTTTGAGAGACAGCCCTTGGCCTGTTACTAGGTTTTCGTGGAAACTGAATGTTTGACTATGGGCCATCAAGACACCATGCAACCTGAACTGCCTATCATGAACTGGGTACACTCTGACCCATCTAGCCATAAAGTGGATTATGCACTGCAGCATTCCATCATCAAATGGAAGTGGTATATACATGATCAGGCTCGAGCAGGTCCTGACAGCACAAGTAAGTTACATGAGGAAGTGGCTCAAATGCCCATAGTCTCCACTCCTGCCACCCTGCCTTCTCTTCCCCAGCCTGCACTGACGGCCTCATGGGGAGTTTCCTATGATCAGTTGACAGAGGAAGAGAAGACTAGGAAGAGAAGATGGTTCCGCATGATATGCAGGCAGCACCTGAAAGTGGACAGCTGGAGCACTACAGTCCCTTTCTAGGCCATCCCTGAAGGACAGTGGTGAAGAAAAATATTCCCAGTGGGCAGAACTTTGAGCAGTGCACCTGGTTGTGCACTATACATGAAGGAGAAATTGCCAGATGTGCAATTATATACTGATTCATGGGCTGTAGCCAATGGTTTGGCTGGATGGCCAGGGACTTGGAAAAAGCATGATTGGAAAATTGGTGACAAGGAAATTTGAGGAAGAGGTATGTGGATGGACCTCTCTGAGTGGTCAAAAACTGAAGATATTTGTGTCCCATGTGAGTGCTCCCCAATGCGGACCTCCGCAGAGGAGGATTTTAATAATCAAATGGATAGGATGACCTGTTCTGTGGACAACACTCAGCCTCTTTCCCCAGCCACTCCTGTCATCACCCAATGGATCCATGAACATAGTGGTCATCATGACAGGGATGGAGGTTATGCATGAGGTCAGCAACATGGACTTCCATTCACCAAGACTGAGCTGGCTATGGCCACTGCTGAGTGCCCAATTTGCCAGCAGCTGAGGCCAACACTCAGCCCTCAATATGGCACCATTCCTTGGGGTGATCAGCCAGCTACCTGGTGGCAGGTTGATTATATTGGACCTCTTCCATCATGGAAAGGGCAGAGGTTTGTCCTCACTGGAATAGACAGTTACTCCATATATGGGTTTGCCTATTCTGCATGCAATGCTTCTGCCAAGACTATCATCTGTGGACTCATGGAAAGTCTTATCTACCGGCATGGTATTCCACACAGTATTGCCTCTGACTGAGCCACTCACTTAACAGCTAAACAAGTGTGGCAGTGGGCTCATGCTCATGGAGTTCACTGGTCTTACCATGTTCCCCATCACCCTGAAGCAGCTGATGGATAGAATGGTGGAATGGCCTTTTGAAGTCACAATTACAATGCCAACTGGGTGACAACACTTTGTAGGGATGGGGCAAAGTTCTTAAGAAGGCCATGTATGCTCTAAATCAGTGTCCAATATATAGTACTGTTTCTCCCATATCCAGGATTCATGGGTCCAGGAATCAAGGGGTGGAAGTGGAAGTGACACCACTCACCATCACCCCTAGTGACTCATGAGCAAAATTTTTGCTTCTTGTTTTCACAACATTACGTTCTGCCAGCCTAGAGGTCTTAGTTCCAGAGGGAAGAATGCTGCCACCAGGAGACACAATAACAATTCCATTAAGCTGGAAGTTAAGATTGCCACCTGGACATTTTGGGCTCCTCCTACCTTTAAGTCAACAGGCTAAGAACGAAGTTACAGTGTTGACTGGGATGACTGACCCAGACTATCAAGATAAAATTAGTCTACTACTCCACAATGGAGGTAAGGAAGAGTATGCATGGAATACAGGAGATCAATTAGGGCGTCTCTTAGTATTACCATGCCCTGTGATTAAGGTCAATGGGAAACTACAACAGCTCAGTCCTGCCAGGACTACAAATGGCCCAGATCCTTTAGGAATGAAGGTTTGGACCACTCCACCAGGAAAAAAACCCACAACCTGCTAAGGTGCTTGCTAAAGGCAAAGGGAATACAGAATGGGTAGTAGAAGAAGGTAGTCATCAATATCAACCATGACCACATGACCAGCTACAGAAATGAGGACTGTAATTGTCATGATTATTTCCTCCTTCTGTTAAAAACATGTTTGTGCATGTATACGTTTATACTAAGAAAATATATTCATTTTATTTCCTTTTTACTTTATCCTGTGACATAAGATTTATTGACTTCACATCAGCATTTAAGTATTGTTAACTTTATGTAATAGTATTTGAGTTGGAGACTGGTGCATTTCTGGTCGTATGAAGGAAGGATAGTTGTATTATGTTAGGCATAATTATGACCTTATTATTGTCTTTATTTGAAGATTATGATCTCATGAGATGTGTATGGGTTCAAGTTGACAAGGGGTGGACTTGTGATGGTTAATATTGAGTGTTTTCATTTATTTTAGGAGAAGTCATTGTGCTGGAGAAGCATCGCTCACAGAATTGGACATTGTTAGGCATTCACTTAGGATAGTTAAAAACTGAGGGACTGTAAGGAATGTGGGCAACATTATTTCACTGCAAGAGCTTTCACCACTCTGAACTCTTGTGGATGTGTATCAATGACTGAGATTCCAACCCCCTGTCTCACAGGTGAATCCAGCCTAGCAGAAGCCAGCAATATCCTGGCTGCAGGTGGCACATGGCTGTTCTTTATATCAGCTGTCGAAATTAAATTATTATGCTGTGCTCTTGAAGCATTTTATAAAGATCATAGATCAAGTGAGACAGTGGATTACCTGGAGGTAACAACTAATAATATACTCAAAACACTAAAAAGGGGGCAGGGCCAAGATGGCTGACTAGAAGCAATGACAATCAGAGGCTCCCATCAAAAAGAACTATAATAGGCATGTGAATCCTGCACCGGGAACCAAGGTATTCAGGTTCTCTCATCAGAACTGACTAGGCAGCTGGTATGATACATGGTGAGGAAGAAAGAGCCGTGGGGTACAGCAGCCCACCTGAGAGGCACATGGAGTCCCCAGCCCCCAGCCAAGAGAGGCAGCGAGTGAGCATGCTACCCACCTAGGGAACACATGCTTTTTCCACAGAACTGTGCAACTCACGGATCGAAAGATCCCACTTGTGAACCCTCACCACTCGGGCCTAGGGGCCAAATCCTGGAGCTGCACAGATTCTCAACAGCCTCTCAGCTAGAATCTGCTTAAATCTGCTGTAATCCTGTGGGGGAGGCGCTACCAGAACCACAGCTGCGGCTTCCTGCTGTCTAAGCCATTTGAGCTCCTTGAGCGGGGAGTAGCAGCCAGCACTGGGACTCATAACTGCCTTACACACTAAGCTCCCTGGGCGGGAGAAGGGCGGCATCCATCTCTATAGCTCTCTATAGCTCCAGCCTGTGCTTTTCCCCTGCCAGAGCCAGGAGGCTGGATGGCTTAGTCCCAAGAGGTGTCCCCCACAGCCCAACACACTGGCTGTGTCAGATTGTGGCCTCAGGCCTGACTCTGACCCATCCTTCCCCACTGGGCAGGGCCTCCCTGTGGGAACTCCAACAACTCCAGCCAGAGGCTCAGGGCGAGAGCCCTGATCTCCCTGGCCCTGACTCCCTAGGGGGAGGGGTGGCCGCAGTCTCTGTGGATCAGCAGACAGCCTTTTCTCCTGGTGGTTCTGAGGAATCTGGGCAGCCCAGACAAGTGTGTTTCCCCTCAGCGAAGCACACTCCCTCTACCAAGGGACAGTCAAAGTGCTTTGTTAAGTGGGTCCTGTTCCCCATGCCACCCAACTGGGTGAGACACAGAGGTTGTCAGACACCCTGTACAGAAGCGATCCTACTGGCATTAGGTTGGTGCCCCTCAAGGTCAGAGATTCCCAGAAAAAGGAGCAGGCACCCATCTTTGCTGGTCTCCAGCCTCCCTGAGTGACATCTCCAGGTGCGGACATGAACCAGATGAATAGGGCCTGAAGTGAACCCTGGCAAAATGCAGCAGCCCTGCAGAAGAGGGACTTTACCACTGAAATAAAAACAAACAAACAGAAAGCAAAAACAACAGCATCAACAACAAAAAATAGTTTCCAGAAAAACCCCATCCAAGGGTCAGCAGCCTCAAAGATCGGAGCTAGATAAACTCATGAAGATGGGAAAGAATCAACAAAAAAATGTTGAAAACCCCAAAGCCAGAGTGCCTCTTTTTATCCAAATGATTGCAACACCTCTCCAACAAGAGTGCAGAACTGGACAGAGGATGAGATGGACGAATTGACAGAAGTAGGCTTCAGAAAATGGGTAACAAAAAACTCTGTTGAGCTAAAGGAGCATGTTCTAACAGAATGCAAAGAAGATAAGAACCTTAATAAAAGGTTAGAGATGCTAACCTGAATAAAAAGTTTAGAGAGGAACATAAATGACCTGAAGGAGCTAAAAAACACAGCACAAGAACTTCATGAAGCATATACAAGTATCAATAGCTGAATCGAACAAGCAAAGGAAAGGATATCAGAGTTTGAAGACCACCTTGCTGAAATAAGGCATGCAGACAAGATTAGAGAAAAAAGAATGAAAAGGAATGAACAGAACCTCCAAGAAATATGGGACTATGTAAAAAGATGGAATCTACGAATTATTGGAGTACCTGAAGGAGGTGAGGAGAAAGGAAACAAGCTGGAAAACAAACTTCAGGATCTTTATTATCCAGGAGAACTTCCTCAACCTAGCAAGACAGGCCAACATGCAAATTCAGGAAATACAAAGAATACCACTAAGATACTCCACAAGGAGATCAACCCTAAGACACATAATCATCAGATTCTCCAAGGTCAAAATTAAGAAAAAAATGTTAAGGGCAGCCAGAGAGAAAGGCCAGGTCATGTACAAAGGTAAACCCATCAGACTAACAGCAGACCTGTCAGCAGAAACCATACAAGCCAGAAGAGATTGGGGATCAATATTCAACATGCTTAAAAAAAAGAATTTTCAACCCAGATTTTCATATCCAGCCAAACTCAGATTCATAAACGAAGGAGGAATAAAATCCTTTCCAGACAAGCAAATGCTGAGGGATTTCATCACCACCAGGTCTGCCTTGCAAGAGCTCCTGAAGGAAGCCCTAAGTATGGAAAGGAAAAACCAGCCACTGCAAAAACACACCTAAATATAAAGACCAATGACACTGCATCAACTAGTGTGCAAAATAACCAGATAGCATCATGATGACAGGATCAAATTCACACATAACAATACTAGCTTTAAATTTAAATGGGCTAAATGCCCCCAATTAAAAGATATTGACAAATTAGATAGAGTCAAGACCAATCAGTGTGCTGTATTCAGGTGATATATGTCACATGCAAAGACACACATAGGCTCAAAATAAAGAAATGGAGGAATATTTACCAAGCAAATGGAAAGAAAAAAAAGTAGGGGTTTCAATCCTAGCCTCTGACAAAACACACTTTAATCCAACAAAGATCAAAAAAGACAGAGAAGGGCATTACACAATGGTAAAGGGAACAATTCAACAAGAAGAGCTAACTATCCTAAATATATATATATGCACCCAATATGGGAGCACCCAGATTCATAAAACAAGTTCTTAGAGATCTACAAAGAGACTTAGACTCCCACACAACAGAGTGGGAGACTTTAACATCCCACTGTCAATATTAGACAGATCAACAAGACAGAAAATTAACAAAAATATTAGGACTTGAACTCAGTTCTGGATCAAGTGGACTTAATAGACATCTGCAGAAGTCTCCACCCCAAATCAACAGAATACACGTTCTTTTCAGTACCACATGGCACTTATTCTAAAATTGACCACATAATTGGAAGCAAAACACTCCTCAGCAAATGTAAAATAACTGAAATCATAACGAACAATCTCTCAAACCACAGTGCAATCAAATTAGAACTCAGGATTAAGAAACTCACTCAAAACCACACAATTACATGGAAATTGAACAACCTGCTCCTGAATGATTCCTGGGTAAATAATAAAATTAAGGCAGAAATCAAGAAGTCCTTTGAAACCAATGTGAACAAAGAGACAATGTACCAGAATCTCTGGGATAAGCTAAAGTAGTGCTAAGAGGAAAATTTATAGCACTAGATGCCCACATCAGAAAGCTATGAAGATCTCAAATCAACGCTCTAACATTACAATTAAAAGAGCTGAGAGGCAAGAGCAAACTGATCCAAAAACTAGCAGAAGACAAGAAATAACTAAGATCAGAGCAGAACTGAAGGAGATAGAGACACGAAAACCCTCCAAAAAATCAATGAATCCAGGAGCTGGTTTTTTGAAAACATTAACAAAATAGATAGACCGCTAGCTAGACCAATAAAGAAGAAAAGAGAAAAGAATCAAATAGACACAATAAAAAATGATAAAGGGAATATCACCACTGATCCCACAGAAATACAAACTACCATCAGAGAATACTATAAATATCTCTATGCAAATAAACTAGAAAATCTAGAAGAAATGGATAAATTTCTGGACACATACACCCTCCAAAGGCTAAACCAGGAAGATGTTGTATCCCTGAATAGAACAATAACAAGTTCTGAAATTGAGGCTGTAATTAATAGCCTAAAAATCCACACCCCCCCCCAAAAAAAAAAAAATGCCCAGGACCACAGATTCACTGCCAAATTCTACCAGAGGTACAAAGAGGAGCATTTTTTTCTGAAACTATTCCAAACAATTGAAAAGGAAGAACTCCTCCCTAACTCATTTAATGAAACCAGCATCTTCCTGATAACAAAACCTGGCAGAGACACAACAGAAAAAGAAAACTTCAGGCCAATATCCCTGACGAATATTGATGTGAAAATCCTCAATAAAATACTGACAAACCGAATCCAGCAGCACATCGAAAAACTTACCCACCATGATCAAGTCGGCTTCATCTCTGGGATGCAAGGCTGGTTCAACATATGCAAATCAATAAACATAATCCATCACATGAACAGAGCCAAAGACAAAACCCACATGATTTTCTCAGTGGATGCAGAAAAGCCCTTTGATAAAATTCAACATCCCTTCATGCTAAAAACTCTCAATAAACTAGATATTGATGGAATATACCTCAAAATAATAAGAGCTATTTATGACAAACCCACAGCCAATATCATATTAAATAGGCAAGAGCTAGAAGCATTCCCTTTGAAAACCAGTATAAGACCAGGATGCCCTCTCTCACCACTCCTGTTCAACACAGTATTGGAAATTCCGGCCAGAGTAATCAGGCAAGAGAAAGAAATAAAGGGTATTCAAATAGGAGGAGAGGATGTCAAATTGTTTCTGTTTGAAGATGACATGATTCTATATTTAGGAAACCCCAAAAACTCCTTAAGCTGATAAACAACTTCAGCAAAGCCTCAGGATACAAAATCAGTGTGCAAAAATTACAAGCATTCTTTTACACAAACAATAAACAAGCAGAGAGTCAAATCATGAATGAACTCCCCTTCACAATTGCTACAAAGAGAATAAAATACCTAGGAATACAGCTAACAATGGATTTGAAGGACCTCTTCAAGTATAACTACAAATCACTGCTTAAGGAAATAAGAGAGGACATGAAGAAATGGAAAAACATTCCATCCTCATGGATAGGAAGAATCAATATCGTGAAAAGGCTATACTGCCCAAAGTACTTCATAGGTTCAACGCTATTCCCATCAAACTACCATTGATATTCTTCACAGATTAGAAAAAACTACTTTAGGCCGGGCGCGGTGGCTCAAGCCTGTAATCCCAGCACTTTGGGAGGCCGAGACGGGCAGATCACGAGGTCAGGAGATCGAGACCATCCTGGCTAACACGGTGAAACCCCATCTCTACTAAAAAATACAAAAAACTAGCCGGGCGAGGTGGCGGGCGCCTGTAGTCCCAGCTACTCAGGAGACTGGGGCAGGAGAATGGCGTAAACCCGGGAGGCGGAGCTTGCAGTGAGCTGAGATCCGGCCACTGCACTCCAGCCTGGGCGACAGAGCGAGACTCTGTCTCCAAAAAAAAAAAAAAAAAAGAAAAAAGAAAAAACTACTTTAAATTTCATGTGGAATCAAAGAAGACCCTGTATAGCCAAGACAATCCTAAGCAAAAAGAACAAAGCTGGAGACATCATGCTAACTGACTTCAGAGTATACTACAAGGCTACAGTAACCAAAACAGAATGGTACTGGTACCAAAAGAGATATATAGACCAATGGAGCAGAACAGAGACCTCAGAAATGACACCACACATCTAAAACCGTCTGATTTTCAACAAACCTGACAAAAACAAGCAACGTGGAAAGGATTCCCTATTTAATAAATGGTGCTGGGAAAACCGACTAGCCATATGCAGAAAACTGAAACAGGACCCCTTCTTTACATCTTATATAAAAATTGACTCAAGATGGGGAAAGGATCTCCTATTTAATAAATGATGCTGGGAAAATTGACTAGCCATCTGCAGAAAACTGAAACTGGACCCCTTCTTTACACCTTATACAAAAATTGACTCAAGAAGGATTAAAGACTTAAATGTAAAAAGCAAAACCATAAGCACCCTCGAAGAAAACCTAGGCAATACCATTTAGGACATAGGCATAGGCAAAGACTTCATGACAAAAATGCCAAAAGCAATTGCAACAAAATCCAAAATTGACAAATGGGATCATATTAAACTAAAGAGCTTCTGCATAGCAAAAGAAACTAGCATCACAGTGAACAGGCAACCCACAAAATGGGAAAACATTTTTGCAATTTACCTATCTGACAAAGGTCTAATATCAAGAATTTGCAAGGAACTTAAACAAATTTATAAGAAAAAAACAAACAACCCCATAAAAAAGTGGGCAAAGGATATGGACAGACAATTCTCAAAAGAAGACATTTATGGGGTCAACAAAAATGTGAAAAAAAGTTCAACATCACTGATCATTAGAGAAATGAAAATCAAAACCACAATGAGATACCATCTCATGCCACTCAGAATGGTGATTACTAACAAGTCAAGAAACAACAGGTACTGGTGAGGCTGTGGAGAAATAGGAGTGCTTTTACACTGTTGGTGGGAATGTAAATTAGTTCAACCATTGTGGAAGACAGTATAGTGATTCCTCAAGGATCCAGAACCAGAAATACCATTTGATCCAGCAATTCCATTACTGAGTGCATACCCAAAGGAATATAAATCATTCGACTATAAAGACACATGCACACATATATTTATTTCAGCACTATTTACAATAGCAAAGTCATGGAACCAACCCAAATGCCCATCAATGATAGACTGGATAAAGAAAATGTGGTACATATACACCATGGATTACTATGCAACCATAAAAAGGAATGAGATCATGTCTTTTGCAGTGACATGCATGAAGCTGGAAGCCATCATCCTCAACAAACTAACACAGGAACAGAAGACCAAACACCACATGTTCTCACTCATAAGTGAGAGTTTTACAATCAGAACATGTGGACACAAGGAGGGGAACAACACACACCGGGGCCAGTGGAGGTTGTGGAGTGAGGGGAAGGAATGTAGAGGATGGGTCAATAGGTGCAGCAAACAACCATGGCACATGTATACCTGTGTAACAAATCTGCATATTCTGTACATGTGTCCCGGAACTTAAAGTAAAATTTAAAAAAAGATTATAAGAAGGGTAGAAAATGTCCATCAGAATAGACAGCAAGTCCCAAAGCTTTTGACCTGGAAGAATGCAGCTTATTTGCTATACATCTGTTTTTTTGTTTGTTTCCTAGAGCTTCTTTCACTGAAGCCACTTTGGGGCATTCTTGTCTTAGTGGATTCATCAGTGTACTAGGTGGCATGAGTGGGTGAGTGGGGTTGGGAATCCAGAGTTAACACCTGTCTCCTTCATGTGATAATCAGACTAATTTATCATAACCACAGGGCAATTACAGTTTCATGGAGGTTTCCTGGAAGTCAGGCAATAGTCTCCTGATGGAACATGGAATTGCTTCCACCATTAGGCACACCGGTGATTTTGTCAGGTAGAGGGGATGGCCTGATATGGCTTACAGGGATAGACGTTCTTTACATTTTGAAAATTACTTGGTGTTTTCAAATAGGGATAACTGGACTTAGCACCTAGAGAAGTTAATCATAAACAAAATGTACTCTAAATTACATGTACACATGCAAAATGCTTATGTTAGAGAAGAAAAATGACTAGTGAGTTATATCTTATTTTCTCTTTAAAGTCAACCAAACTTTTATCCTTCTTGCCTGAGTACTATGTAAGAAGTATCGACTTTTTGTTTTATAAATATGAGGATATGACCAGGTGCAGTGGCTCATGCCTTTAATCCCAATGCTTTGGGAGGTTGAAACAGGGGGATTGTTTGAGGCCAGGTGTTCAAGACCAGCCTGGGCAACATAGTGAGACCCCCATCTCTTAAAAAAAAGATGAGGATAGTTAGTACATGTTTTCCTAAAACAGTCATGAGCTCCATAATAATGTTTTGGTCAATGACAGACTCCATATGTGATGTTGGTCTCATAGATTATAATAATGGAGCTGAAAAATTCCTGCTAACATCATAGCTGTCTTAACTTCATAGTGCAATACATTACCCAAATGTTTGTGGTGATGCTGGTGTAAACAAGCCTATTGTGCTGTCAGTCGTATAACAGTATAGTACATAAAATTATGCACAGTACATAATACTTGATAATGATAATAAATGACTATGTTACTGGTTTATGTATTTACTACACTGTACTTTTTATTGTCATCTTAGAGTGTACTCATTCTACTTATAAAAATAAAGTTAACAATAAAACAGCCACAGGCAGGTCCTTCAAAAAGTATTGCAGAAGAAGGCATTGTTATAATAGGAGGTGACAGCTCCATGTGTGTTATTGCACTTAAGACCTTCCAGTGGGACAATATGTGGAGGTGGAAGACAGCAATATTGATGATCTTGAACCTATGTAGGCCCAGGGTAATGTGTTTGTGTCTTATTTTTTAAGCAAAAATGCCTAACAAGTTAAAAATAAAATAAAAACAGAAGAAAGCTTATAGAATAAGGCTATAAATAAAATATTTTTGTATAACTCTGCAATGTGTTTGTGTTTTAAGCTAAGTGTTATCACAAATGAGTCAAAAAGTTAAAAAACTAAAAAGCTTACAAATTAAAGTTACAGCAAGCTAAGACTAATTAATTATTGAAGGAAGAAAATAGCTTTTTATAAATTTAATGTAGCCTAAGTGTAGAGTGTTTATAAAGTCTACAGTAGCATGCAGTAATGTTCTAGGCCTTCACATTCACTCACCACTCACTCACTGACTCACCCAGAGTAACTTACGTCCTGCAAGCCTAATTTGTGGTAAGTGCCCTGAATAGGTGTATCATTTTAAATCTTTTATACCAGTACTTTTATTGTATCTTTTCTATGTTAAATAAGTTTAGATACACAAATACTTTTCATCATTTTAATTGCCTACAGTATTCAGTACAGTAACATGCTTTACAGGTTTGTAGTCTAGGAGCAATAGACTATGCTATAGCCTAGGTATTAGTAGGCTATACCCTCTAGGTTTATGTAAGTTCACTCTATGATGTTCGCACAATGATGAAATCACCTATAACACATTTTTCAGAATGTATCCCCATCATTAACACATGACGGTACCACTCTGACATATGAATATCATGAATTATTAAATTCCATTAAATTATGACTAAGAAAATTAATGTATCTGCATGAAGAATCTATGTTCCATGAAAATATTTTTAACACTTATGTAAATAACGATGTCACTTAAAGTCAATTATGTCCTTATAGTAATAAGAGTTGGGAAAGGCTCGGCTTTATGATAAGTTTGGTTTTTAAGTCGACTTTAATGTATAATTAACATGCAGTAAAATGTATCTATTTAAAAGGTTCGTTTTGATGACATTCTGCAAATGTATATGACTATGTGACCACTATCCCAGTCAAGACCTTTCCATGACCCCAAGAAATTGCCTCATGCCTCTTTGTAGTCATCTCCCCCGTTACCCCCATCCCTGGCCTCGGTCAACTGCTGCTCTGCTTTCTGTTACTATAGATTAGTTTTGCTTTTCTCTAGAATTTCATATAAATGGAATCATATAGTATGTACTCTTTTGTGTTTGGTTTCTTTATTCCAACATAACATTATGGATATTCATATATGTTACTGCATATATCAGTACTTCATTCCTTTTTATTGCTGAATGTATTCACTATGTGGATATACTGCAATTTGTTTATGTATTCTGTTACTAATGCACTTTTAGATTGTCTCCAGTATGGTGCTATTATGAATAAAGCTTTTATAAATGTTCTTGTACAAATAGTTGTATGGACATGCATTTAACTTCTCTTGACTAAATAAAAGTAGAATTGCTGAGTAAAGGTTTTTATTTAAAATTTCTCTTGTTTGCTTTATTTTATTTGTTTTAGAATTAGGTCTATTTTAGCCTCAAATAAATACCTCCTTATTTGTAATACAAACATTGGATTAAATTTCTTCTGCAGAAAGGAGCCATAGTCTTTCTTTTTATCTTAATTGGTGTTTAACTTCTTACACTCTGGCCGTGGTGATATGGAGGGGGAGCAAGGAAGTGCTTGGAGGAGAAGGACAGGGCCCCGGTGAGGGCTGCACCCCTCAGCCTGTGCCCATGGACCTAGGTGAGGACAGGCACTCCTGCCTTTATGCCCAAATGTTGCATTTTCCAACATCACCCTGGCCCGCCACGCCCCCATCTTGTGCCTATGAAAACCCCGAGACCCTAGCAGGCAGAAACACAAAAAACCCCAAGACGCTAGCAGGCAGACACACAAGCAGCTGGACGTTGAGAGGAACACCTTGGTGGAAGAAGACACAAACGGCTGGACGTTGAGAGGATGTCGAGGGGAGCACGCTGGTGGAAGAGCACATGACAGACACCGGCACACCAACAGGTCATCAGGCCATCGGCCAGCGGAATGAGGCAGAGTTCGGCAGCGGCAGTCGGAGGAGAGCCCAGGCCACTGGGCAGCCTGACTCCAGGGGAAAACCATCTCCCTTCTGGCTCTGTCATCTGCTAAGTGCTACTTGCATTCAATAAAACCTTGCACTTATTCGCAAAGCCTACGTGGGACCCGATTCTTCCGGTACACCAAGGCAAGAACCCCAGGATACAGAAAGCCCTCCGTCCTTGCGATAAGGCGTGGGTCTAATTGAGCTAACACAAGCGCCTAGGGACGGCTAAACTAAAAGAGCACCCTGTAACATATGCCCACTGGAGCTTCAGTTGTAAACATTTACTCCTAGACACTGCTGTGGGGTTGGAACCCCACACCCTGCCTGCCTGTGTGCTCCCCTAAAAGTTTGAGCAGTGGGGTACTGAAGAAGCGAGCCATACCCCCATCACACACCCTGTGAAGGGGACAAGGGAACTTTTCCTGTTTCAGTAGTCCAGATATGCTGCAATGTCTTTTGTAGTGTTGCCTATAGTTCTGAAAACAGGGAGCTTGTCTTAGTTTATATAAGGAAAAAGGGAAGTATTCTCTGTGGTAAAGGTCATAAAGAACAGAGCTGGAGACAGACAGTAAGTGTCAGGATCATCAGCCTGTGAATTGGTTAGAAAGGCGTGGTTAGGTGTATGGAGTAAGATGAATACAGAAGAAGTAGACTGAAATGTCTTTTAAATAAATACCAAAGTGAAACGCTGAGAACAGAACCAATTTCAAAACCATCTGTCTTTAAGTCCTTTTCATCTTTTAGAATACGAACATGTCACTTTTCCTTGGGTTCTTTAGAAGCTCTAAAGGGTGAAAACTGTTAGGGATGTAGTACTTTTTCACAAGAAGAAAGCAGACATAGGGTTTTTCTTTGTTTTTTAAGAGCACATTATATTGGGTGTTAGGTTAAAGAATCTTTTCGGGCGGGCACGGTGGCTCACACCTGTAATCCCAGCACACTGGGAGGTCAAGGCGGGTGGATCACGAGGTCAGGAGATCAAGACCATCCTGGCTAACATGGTGAAACCCCGTCTCTACTAAAAAAAATACAAAAAATTAACTGTGCATGGTGGCGGGCACCTGTAGTCCCAGCTACTTGGGAAGCTGAGGCAGGAGAATGGCGTGAACCCAGGAGGCAGAGCTTGCCGTGAGCCGAGATCGCGCCACTGCACTGCAGCCTGGGTGACTGAGCAAGACTCCATCTCAGGAAAAAAAAAAAAAAAAAAAAAAAAGAATCTTTCCATTTCAAGATGTCCAGAAATTGTTCCCCTTCTACAAAACACATTGTTTTTGTTCTTTTCTTCTCTTAAATATGGATACAAAGCAGTTAATCTATTGCTTTATTTTGAAGGCATCTTTGAACACGGTGTTTTAATCCGTTTGCTTAAAAGGAATAGCTATTCACATCAGTTGAAGTGAAAAAGAGGTACGTGGAGAACAGGTAAGGTTATGTCATCAAAATGAGGGTAGGAAATAAGGCCAAGCTTCATGAGAAGTGCTTAGGAGATGGAATGCCATTGGGAACTCACAAGTTCTCTGTCTCTGATGTCATCATTCTCTGAATCTCTCTGTGGGTCTTTTTGTCTCCTTCTGTCTTTATTTCTCCTTCACTGTGTTTCCTTTGTCCAATATGTTCTTTCAACTCTGTCATTTCCTGCCAGACATATTCTTTATCTTCTTTGCTGGACAGTTTTATCTGCTGATCCATAACCTTGCTTCTTATCAATGTGGTTTGCCTCAGTTCTACAAGGCCTTTCAGCTTTTCCTGTCACAATCCATGTGGATAGAAGTTCAAATTCTCAAGACAGAGAATCCAATTGGTAATAGATAGTTGAACAGATGGACAGGCGTATGAAGAGTTGTTCATCTTTTGTTAATGTCTGTGGCCAGGATGGGGGCAGGGTCACATACTTCTAACCCAGTCTCTTAGCCCTTCACCTTTGAGTAGGGGTCATGAGTAGGAAAGTTTAAGGAAAAGTTGGGCATGGCAGACAAACTGAATGACATGTCCACTATGAATGGACTTCTACTTACTGGAAGTGTTTAAAAAACCTTTCCTGCTAGGTACCAATTGTCTAATGCTTCTCTGATGTTTAGTAGATGGACAGGCAGACAGGCAGACAGAATGGAGCTACCAAACTAAGCAGCCAGTTAAATTTGAAGCGTCCCAGTCGTTTTGAAAGAAACTTATTTCCTCAAGTCTAATTAAAATGGGCTAGATTGCAAATGACCTGCTAACCGATTTGATTTTAAACAACTACTTTCTAATGAGTATTGGATGAAACGTAAAGAATGAGCAAACAAGTGAGTCAGTCTAAAGGATAGTCTCTCAAGATCTGTAGTAGCATTGAGTATATCTGAATTTGGCTGTGTCTGCTGAGCTACAATCACCCTATTTGACATTTTAGGATCTAAGCCATGAACCTGAAGCCTGTATTTTGACTAGTTGAGTATGTCATAATACTTGGATTTAATGAAAGCCAGCTATCAGCTTTGAGTTACTTTGTCTTTAACTCATCAGGGTATAAATGGGCTTCAAGGTAATTTTTAATCTAAATGTAAATTAGCTATTTCCATAACAGCCCTAGTATGAATTTGAGTGTGTGCAGAAAAGGATCGGATGCAAGCAATATTTTGAAAATAATGTCAAGAAAGAGGCTGTACGAGTGATACATGACTTTCGATGAATTTGAATATATGTTATATTAAGATGCTTTCAATGAAATTATTGTCATTGAAAATTTTCTGTGGCTGACAATGCATGAAATAATATGTAGAACAGAGAATGAAAATGAGATTTCATTGTAGATGTTAAACTATGTTAAAGGTCACAGTTTTCTATTAGAGAGCTTCCGTTTCGCAGATCTTATATAAAAGCTGATAGTATCTTTACTGAATTCATTTTCTACTTAGATAGTGAAGTTACTTAAATTTAAAGTGATTAAAACTTTTATTTTTTGATATAAAAATATGCTTTATCTAATATTTAAATCTGGATTTATGAGTAAATACACAGTCTTATATTTATAACTGGAGTGTGACATGCTAAAAAAATCATAAAACCTCAATTTTTTCCTAATTTTAATCAGAATGAAAGCTATGTTAATATAGTATCTAAATCTTCTAATCAATTATTTTATTTTTAAGAAAAAGGTAGCACAGGGAAATATTCCAGAGGATATTAATACAAATTATAGGTATTCAGAATCATTCTAAAGTTCAATGAGTATTAGTCTCCAACAACAGTTGCCAATCACAATGAAAATGGAAAGCATAGAAAGATACAGAATGAGTTATTTTTGCTACTGTTTTCCATTTGCTAATACTTTAGCTTAATTTAGGAATGATGGCTATTCAAAAATTTAGTGGTAACTTCTAAATAAAACATAGGGCATACTACCTGAGCTCTTTTAGTGACAACTGTTTTTTGTTTTGTTTTGTTTTTTTTTTGGAGACAGAGTTTCGTTTTTGTTGCCCAGGCTGGAGAGCAATGGTGCGATCTCGGCTCACTGCAACCTCTGCCTCCCAGGCTCAAGCAATTCTCCTGCCTCAGCCTCCTGAGTAGCTGGGATTACAGTCATGCGCCACCACGCCCAGCTAATTTTGTATTTTTAGTAGAGACAGAGTTTCTCCACGTTGGTCAGACTGGTCTTGAACTCCCAACCTCAGGTGATCCACCCGTCTCGGCCTCCCAAAGTGCTGGGATTACAGGTGTGAGTCACCATGCCCAGCCAGACAACTGGCTTTAACTCAGCATACTGTGAATTTATTTCCAGAGGGAAATAAATACATTTTTTAATTGAATTATTGTCATTAGGATTGATTAAAATACAAATCACTATCATTAAGATCAATGTTAAATACCCTTAGAAATAAAGAATTTCTACACTTATCAATATATTAAACACCTTGGTCCTTTAAATCTTAACTCACAGAATTAAAAAACTTCTGGGTTTTTTTGTATAAGCCCCTGGAGTTTAACGACTGTGCTAGATGGTTCTCACTATGAACTGACTCTCACGCAATTGTAAACTTGCTGGGAAATGATTTTATTGCATAAGAAAATGAATGAGCAGAGACCAGTGAGCTGTGTCTGCTGATAGACTATAATTTGCAGACCATGATGTCAAAGCAGATTTGAGATTTGTGACAATGGTTGGTGATTGCCATACTCAACAATTCTGTCGCAGCAATGAACCGTGTCATGCACAATCTTATTCCACCACACTGTATGTATGTGTAAGTTCAGTTTATGTAAATATACATATATATAAATATATATATGTATATTTATATATAGACACATAATCACAACAGCCTATATTCAAGACTATGTAATATCTGGTACAAATAAAAAAAGGATAGCTATTATTATTACTAAACCTATCCCCAATATTTTCTGATGACAGTAAAAAAAAAAATCGTAAGACAGATCTGTTTTCTGTTGACTTGTACAGTATTTTAAAGTACTCTGTGTCTGTCAGAGATCAAAAAAGTTTTGTATGAACCCAGTTGATTTTGTTCCTTTCTAAACAGAAAGGGACTTCCGCGGGGGTTATCCTCACACTCACAACGTTTGGAAGGTATCCTGGTGGTTTTAGCTGCCACATTCTTTAATAAAGTATTTGTGGGCCAGGTTCCCTGGGAAACAATGGTGCTGGTGGGAGGCAGGATTTAGGGCCCCATGAACTTTGCCCTCTGGTGGCACGTTGCTGTTATTTGACAAAAGGGACTTTGCAGATGTTATTAAGGTGAAGACTTTAAGATAGGGAGGTTATCCTGGATTATCTGTGGGGGGGGGGGGGGGGGGCAGTCAAATCACATGAGTCCCGAAAAGTGGAGAACTTTCTGGAGAACTTGTTGGAGTCAGAGAGATGTGGGAAAAGTCAGAAACGTTTAAAGCAGGAAAGGGAATCCACTGCCATTGCTGAAGGGGGCCACATGGAAAGCATAAGAAAGGATGCAGGTCCAGAGTTCCCCACTGTGTAATATATCCATGTATCAAAACTGCACTGGACACCTGAAATTTATTTAAAAAAAAAAGAACGAGGGCAGCTGCAGGCACCAGAATTGCCTTCTGGCTTACAGTAGCAAAGACAGGGACTTTAGTCCCACAACCGCAAGGAACTGAATTTGCCCAACAACCTGAATGAGCTTGAAGGCAGACTCTCCCCAGCACCTGGAGTAAGGAATACACCCCTACCAAGACCTTGAATTTGGCATTGTGAGACGACCCTAAGCAGAGTATCTAGTCCAGCCACCCAGACTTTTGACCTTTAGAAACTGTTAGATCAAGCTTGTCCAATCTGTAGTGCTGGCCACATGTGGCTCAGAAGCGCTTTGAATGCAGCTGAACACAAATTTGTAAACTTTGCTAAAGCATTCTGAGACTTTTTTGTATTTTATTTTATTTTATTTTATTTATTTTGCTCATCAGCTTTCACTACTGTCAGTGTATTTTATGTGTGACCCAAGACAGTTCTTCCCATGTGGCCCAGCGTAGCCGAAAGTTTGGACACCCTTGTGTTAGATAGCACATTTGCATTGTTTTAAGGCACTAAACTTGTGGAAATTTGTTGCAGCAGAATAGGAAATTAATACCATGTCCATTTCTGAGAGATCCCCAGATGTTGTCCTGCTATTTCCACTGGTGAGAATACATCTACCTCCCTGGCTGGGGAAATTACTCATCTGGTCTAAGTAACCCATATCTCTGGAAAATAACTGATTATATTAAAATCTATTTTTAAAATATGCCAACCGTCTCCATCCCATCTTCATTCTTTCTGTTGACAGCCTCTTTCTCCTTAAGCAATTGATTTTTAGTAGTCTGCAATTTAGATTTAGGAAACTGAAATTTATCATGTAAGACCATAATGTTAGGCTACTTCAAGATTGTCATTAACAAACTCCAACACTGCTTACTCAATAGAGAATTGCCTGTCTTCAGTCCACTTTAGCACAGAGAGCAAATTAACTCATTTTTTTACCCAGAAATTTGCTTCTGGAGTTAGATGGGAAGAATATGAGTTTGCAGCTGAGTTAACTAGGGCTATGAGAGTCCTTTCCATTAATTGCAGGCTATTGCAAGGAGTGTGTTATGTCCATTATTTCTGTTTCCTTTGCCAATTTGTGAAAACACCAAATTTAATAATTGTAACTTTGCATTCTGAAATAAGCAAGACAGCCAATTAAGGACACATGCATATAAATCAAAATTATTTTCCACATTTATGAAAAGAAAATGTGAAAAATATCTAGAGGACATTTGTAAGTTTTCCCCAAAATGGTTAGTGTTAGGAGGTTCACTAGAATTAAGAATTGCTACCTACACATTTCCTCAGCTTTAGAGTCACAGATGCGGGCTTGAATCCCAATTCCATCACTTAGTGGCCTGTGTGATGTTGAGTGAGTTACTAAACTTCTCTAACTTTCCATTTTCTCATCTTTACCATGGTGATAATAACATATATCTTGAATCTTTAAAGAAGCTGGCACAGTTCTCCCAGATGGCCATCAGTGGGGATGCTTTCATCAAGACAATTCAAAGTCCTAATTCATTTTCTTTGATAGTTTTCTGCACATAGCACATTCTATGTAAAGCATTAAGCTAATCAAAATCTCAGACCATTTCGCCCCCTAAGCATAGTTAAGGGTTTTCTCCACCTCTCAAAAAGAATAAGATGATAAAATAAAATGGGCAAGAAAGGGGAGACATGGAGATGGTAGAATGTATATGGAAGCTGTCCTATACATGCCCTTGGAATAGTTAGTGTGCGGATGTCATGGACATTTGACTTCTATAGCCAAGCTATTTTGAAAGATCTTTAAATGTAATTTTAAAATGTTTTGCTTTTTAGACAGCATGTATGAAATGTTAATATCATATCTTTCAAGTCAGTTCTTAGACTTGAATCTGACGTTATTTCTTGAGCAACTGAGAATAGAAATTGAACTTCTGTGTGCTGTGTTTATGATGGTAGAAGGGCATGTCAAGACAGGTTTGAACATAAAAGGAATTATTATTTCACATTTTCCAAGGATCACAGAGACAGAACTATTTTCTTAAATAGAGTGCTAATATTTTTACTTTGATAGAAACTTAAATTGTAGGAAAATTCAGTTTGTTAAAACCTACCTTCTTTTTCTGTTTAGATATCAGTCTTGCCAGCGGCAATGTGGAAATTTGTTCTTCGTCTCAGTAGAGGACATTATGTTGATCACTTTAGGAAAAACAAAAATGTTTTATTGCCTTCTAAATAATAGTTTGTCAGAGGGAAATGTATTATACTCTCTTTAAAATGCGAATAAACTTAGGTGAGTTTTTCTTAGCTGGCAATTAAGAAATGTTAAACTGGGCCGGGCGCTGTGGCTCACGCCTGTAATCCCAGCACTTTGGGAGGCCGAGGTGGGAGGATCACGAGGTCAGGAGATCGAGACCATCCTGGTCAACACGGTGAAACCCCGTCTCTACTAAAAATACAAAAAATTAGCCGGGCACGGTGGCGGGTGCCTGTAGTCCCAGCTACTCGGGAGGCTGAGGCAGGAGAATGGCGTAAACCCGGGAGGCGGAGCTTGCGCCGAGATTGCGCCACTGCACTCCAGCCTGGGAGACAGAGCCAGACTCCGTCTCAGAAAAAGAAAAAAAAAAAAAAAAAAGAAATGTTAAACTGTTTGCAACAAACAAAAGATGCTCCTTTATATAAGGTAGAAGAACTTTTCATATTAGAAGTATTGAACTGAGAGTCAAAAGAAACCCAGAAATTACCCTGAATTCCCTATCTCCCTTACCCGAAACACCCAGTGTTCTAAGTTCTGCACCTTCTTTCCAATCTACCCTTATCTCTCCAAGTCACACCCGGAGTCTTACTTCAGGCTTCTATTTCCTCTTGCTTGCATGGACCTTGGAAGCCATCTAACCGCTCTCCCTGCTTCCACCACTATCGCTTGGCACCACCACAACTCAACTCTACAATTCTGTTCATTGGCCTATCTGAAACGAATCCAGTTATGTTGCTCCCTGCTTCCTGGCTTCCACTGCTTGGAGAATGAAGTCCAAGCTTCTCACTTTGCCATATCAGGGGCTCACGATCTGGCCTTTGGTCATTTCTATTTTTTCAACCTCACTTTCCATTTCTGCACCCTCACCCCTGCTTGAAACAGCTCAGTATTCCCAGAAGCCACCCGGGCTGTTTTATTGTATCTTTGCTCAATCTGCTTTGATTATCCTCCCCCATCCTCCTTTCCCTTGCCATTCGTCTTCTAGATAGAGCTCAATGCTAAATCTTTGACCCTACTGGTCTTATCCGCACAGAACTGACTTCTCCCTTCTCCAGGTCTCCTCTATATTCTGTAGAAATTTTTGGATATAGCATTTGTCATTTTTTTTTAAAGACAGGGTCTCTGTTGTCCAGGTTGGCATGCTGTGGCGTGATCATAGTCCCCTGCAGCCTCTATCTGCCACCTGGGGTCAAGCAATCTTTTTGCCTCCACCTTCTAAGTAGCTGGGACCACAGGCATGTGCCACCATGCCCGACTAATTTTTTAATTTTGTGTAGAGATGGGGTCTCACTATGTTTCCCAGGCTGGTCTTGATGGAGCTCTTAGTCTCAAGTGATCCTCCAGCCTAGGCCTCCAAAAACACTGGAATTATAGGTGTGAGACACCATGCCCAGCCCTATGTTTATCATTTTTTGTTGCATTTGTTCACACAATCATTCTTCACCTCTAGACTTAATCTACTTGAGATTAAAGTCGTATCTTATCTAGCAAGTAGTAATGTGTTTGGCTTTTTTTTTTTTTTTGAGATGGCATCTCACTCTGTTGCCAGGCTGGAGTACAGTGGTGCAATCTCGGCTCGCTGCAACCTCCACGTCCCAAGTTCAAGCGATTCTCCTACTTCAGCCTCCCGAGTAGCTGGAACTACAGGCACACGTCACCACGCCCAGCTATTTTTTTTTTGTTTTTTTAGTAGAGGCGGGGTTTTACTATGTTGGCCAGGCTGGTCTTGATCTCCTGTATTTCAAACATATTTGTAGAAAGAAAGAGGGAATGGAAAGACTTGGGACAGAGATGTAACTTGCCAGGTGTAAGAACTCTAAGAAATCATATAACTTCTCTGATTTTAAGTTTACTCACCTGTAAGACGACAGTACCTCTTCCCACTGCACTAAATAAAACCTTCATCCATAGGCTGCTAGCAACTTCTGCTTTCCTCTGTGCCCTTGTTTCAGGCCCCCATTCCCTTCCTCCTCAATTCTCCAGAAGAACATGCCTTCTGATAGTTTCCAGAATGTATCAAGCTGTTTTCACTCTCCCCTGACACCACCCACTCCCTCACACACAGCCCTCGCACTTGATGATTGCTCTGATGGGAGGTGCTACCCCAAGCTTTGCAAGGCTGCCTGCTTCTCATCAAACACCACCTCCTCAGACAGGCTTCCATTCACGCCTCTCTAAAGTAGGTCTCCTCACGTTATGCCTAATTTAAAAAAAATTTCATAGTATTCTTGTTTCCTTTTCTTTATAACTCCATATTGTGTACTTATTTATGTGTTTACTTTTTCTGGTTATCTTTCCCCCATAATATCAACTCCAGGAGGACAAAGATTACATTGGTCTTGTTCACTGTTTCACTCTGAGGTCCTGACATGTGTCAGGCTCAGAGTGCAGTATGTGAATGTACAGGAAGTACAGTATGTGAATGAAACTTATAAACCGAAGACACTATAGAAATGTGAAGCATGATTATTATCATAACCAGAACAGGCATAATGGAACCTGGAAAAATAGGTGCCAACTTTCTTTCTCCTGGAAAATGAATATGCAGCTTGATAAGAAGTTATTTATTTTCTGACTGTAGAATCTCAGCCTGGGTGACCAGTCCGGCAAGAAATGGCTCCTCCATGCCAAGGGGAGGTGTCATTTCTTAACATGTTTTCTAGCAAGGCTGACTAAAATAATTGTGATAAAGATGGTAACATTAGTACTTTTGATATAGAAGCTATTTAGGCAGATAGTGGGGGTAAGAGAGTTCTCAGTGGAATTTCCTTTTAATAAAAAGCAGCCCCTAAATCATTTCTTTTCTAACAAAAAGCAGCCTGAAAAATCCAGCTGCAAACATAGATATGCAAGCTAAAAGCTTGCATAGGTATATGCGGGCATGTGTTAATAGAAAAGGGACACCTGGAAGTCAGGTATGTTCAATAGGGAGGCTCCGTTTTCCCTTTTCTTTGCGCCACGTGTGCAATAAAAAAGCATGCAACATGGTGCTAGCCAGGTAGAGAAGCCATCTACATAATGAAAGAGTAGGGTGGGGCGGCCAGATTCTTTGCACACTGTGCCGACAGCATACCTGGTCCAAACTATCTCTTGTGCCCTATGTAAATCAGACACCTTCTCCTCAAGTTCATCTATAAAAACTCCTGCACTTCGCCACCAACCAGAAGCCCCTCTCTCTACAGGAGAATTTATCTTTTCTTTGCCTCTTAAACCTCCACGCTTAACCTCACATTTTGTGTGTCTGCGTCCTTGATGTCCTTGGTGTGAGGCAATGAACCTAAGGTATTACCCCAGACAAGCAACGCTGCTTCAATTTCACTGACAGATGCAGGTAGTTTGGGCTCTGGGACACAGGAGCCAGCCACAGATCTTGCCTGAAACAATTTGTGGTGTTTTAAGAGGTGATTTCATATTCCTAACATCTTGCTATGTTTCTTAATTGGAATTTATCTAAAGGAAGATCTCTTCTCCCCTCTATTTATTTGCTCAATCATTTATTTACGAAAGTATAGATTCAGGAATATTTATTTACATTATTCTATGGGTTATGACACAATGCTATCATTATTGATTTTGTTGCTCAAATTGCTTCATTTTGGCCATTGTGAGCTCTTTCAGGTGGACTCCTGTGCCCTTTCTGCATGTCCCCATCTTTTGTTGAGCACTTCTTTATTTTCCAGAATTGCAAGATATTCCAGACTTACCTTGTATTTTCCTTGCCCCAGCCTTGGAATCAACCACCAAGGTTTGAGCAATAGGTGTGCTTGTTGCTATTAGGGTACTAATTCTCTTTCCTGTTTCCTTACTTGTAATTTCTTTCCCAAGCATAAGAAACTTCGTCCTCATTGTCTACAATATGTTTACTTATTTTGTTCAACCTTAGTATAAACATAAACTGGTTTTAGAATTTCTAACCCATACCTTCATGAGAAGCAACTAATACTATAACTATAGTATTTTCTAAGTTCATGATACCTTTGTATTAAATCACACTATCTGGATGGTTATTATCATGGTGATGATTTTTGGCTTTTGAGGCAAGGAAAACCTTTGCAAAAGGTATTCCCATACACAAACTGGAAGGTGCTTCATCTTCTTTATTCCATTTTCTAAGAACTACATATGTTTGGAAGGCAGAATCAGAAACACTGTACTCAATGCATAGTTTATTGTACGGGCATAGTTTGGAGATACTGAAGTTATATTCCAGATCACTGCAATAAAGTGAATATTGCAATAAAGTTAGTCTCACACACATTTTTTGATTTCCCAGTACATATGAAAGTTATGTTTATACTGTACTATACTTTATTAAGTGTGAAATAGCATTGTGTCAAAAAAAAGTTCATCCCTTAATTAAAAATACTTTATTGCTAAAAAATGCAAATGATCATTTGAGCCTTCAATGAGTTGTAATCCTTTTGCTGGTGGAGAGTCTTGCCTTGCTGCTGATGACCGTTGACTGATCAGTGTGATGATTGCTGAAAATTGGGATGGCTGTGACAATTTCTTAAAATAATGAAATTTGCTGTTCTATTGACCCTTCCTTTCATAAAATATTTCTTTGTACCATGTGATGCTATTTGATAGCAATTTATCCACAGTAGACCTTCTTCCAAAGTTGGAGTGAATCCTTTCAAATCCTGCCACTGCTTTAGCAACTAAGTTTGTGTAATAGTCCAAATACATTGCTGTCATTTCAACAATTTCATAGTATCTTCACAAGGAGTAGATTCTGTCTCAAGAAACCACTTTCTTTGCTCATTCATAAGAAGCAGCTCCTCATCAATTAAAGTTTTTATCATGAAATTACAGCAGCAATTCAGTCACATCTTCAGGCTCCAGTAAATCATGAATGTTCCTAATGGCATCTAGAATGGTGAATCTTTTTCAGAAGGTTTTCAATTTACTTTGCCCAGATCCATCACAGAAATCACTCTCTATGGCAGCTATGGCCTTCTTACAAAATGTACTTCTCAAATAATATGACTTGAAAGTAAAAATTATTCCTGAACTCATGGGCTGCAGTATGGTTATTGTGTTACTAGGCATGAAAACATTAATGTTCCTGTACATCTCCATCAAAGCTCTTGGGTGACCAGGTGCATTGTTAACGAGCAGTAATATTCTGAAAAGAATCTTTCCTTTAATCAACAGATCTAAACAATGGACTTAAAATAGTAAACTGTGCTCTAAACAGATGTGCTGTCATCTAGGCTTTGTTCTTCCACTTATAGAACACAGGCAGGGTAGTTTAGCATAATATGTTTATTTGTTTTTGGAGATAGGGTCTTGCTGTAATGTCCAGGCTGGACTCAAACTCCTGGGCTCAAGCAATCCTCTCACCTCAGACTCCCAACTGTAGGTGTGCCACACCACCTCGCTCAAGATTTAGCATAATTCTTAAGGGCCCTAGAATTTTCAGAATAATCAATGAACATTGGCTTCAACCTAAAGTTACCAACTGCATTAGGCCCTAACAAGAGAGTCAACCTGTCCCTTAAAGCTTTGAAGCCATCGACTTCTCCTCTTTAGCTATGAAAGTCCTAGATGGTATCTTCTTCCAAAGTAAGGCTATTTCATCTATATTGAAATTTCATCTATCCTGAAATTCTGTTGTTTAGTGCAGCATCCTTCATCAGCTATCTTAGCTAGATCTTCCAGATAACTTCCTGCAGCTTCTACATCAGCACCTGCTCCTTCACCTTCATTTTTTTGTTATAGAGATGTCTTCTTTTCCTAAATTGTATGAGCCAACCTTTGCTAGCTTCAAACTCTTCTTTTGCAGCTTCTTCACCTCTTTCAGATTTCACAGGATTGAAGAGAGTTAGGGCGTTGCTCTGGATTAAGCTTTGGCTTAAGAGAATGTTGTGGCTGGTTTGATCTTCTATCCAGACCACTCAAACTTTCTCCATATCAGAAATAAGGCTGTGTTGCATTATTTACAAATTATTTGTATGTTCACTGATGTAGCACTTTTAATTTCCTTCAACAACTTTTCCCTTGTATTCACAACTTGGCAAACTGGCACAAGAGGCTTAGCTTTCAGTCTATCTTGGCTTTTGACATGTCTTCCTTACTAAGCTTACTCATTTCTAGCCTTTGGTTTAAAGTGAGAGACATGCAACTCTTACTTTCACTTGAAGACAAAGTCATTGTAGGGTTATTAATTGACCTAGTTTCAATATTGTTGTTTCTCAGGGAATAAGAAGGCCTGAGGAGAGGGAGAGAGTCAGGGAAAGTTTGTTTGGTGGAACAGTCAGAATGAGATGTGAAGCCAGCTGGACTTCCTGGGTTGAGTGGGGACTTGGAGAACTTTTCTGTCTAGCTAAAGGATTGTAAATGCACCAGTCAGTGCTCTGTGTCTAGCTGAAGGATTGTAAATGTGCCAATCAGCACTCTAAAAATGCACCAGTCAGCGCTCTGTGTCTAGCTAAAGGATTGTAAATGGGCCAATCAGCACTCTGTAAAAACACACCAATCAGTGCTCTGTGTGTAGCTAAAGGATTGTAACCACACCAATCAGCACTCTGTAAAAACGTGCCAATCAGCACTCTGAGTCTAGCTAAAGGATTGTAAACACACCAATCAGCACTCTGTAAAATGGACCAATCAGCACGCTTTAAGAGCTGTAACACTCACTGCAAAGGTCTGCGGCTTCACTCCTGAAGTCAGCGAGACCACGAACCCACGGGAAGGAGGCAACTCTGGACACATCTGAATATCTGAGGGAACAAACTCCAAACACACCATCTTTAAGAGCTGTAACACTCACTGCAAAGGTCCGTGGCTTCATTCTTGAAGTCAGTGAGACCAAGAACCCACTGGAAGGAATACATTCTGAACACAAGAACACACACAATATTTATCGATTAAATTTGTCCTTTAATAAGGGTGTGTTTTGTGGTGTCCCAAAACAGTTACAATAATAACATCAAAGATCACTGATCACAGATCACCACAACAAGTTTAATAATAATTAAATAGTTTGAAATATTGCTAGAACTACCAAAATGTGACACAGAGACATGAAGTGAGCACATGGTGTCAAAAAAATGTCCCTGAATAGACTTTCTGGATGCAAGGTTGCCACAAACCTTCAATTTATCAAAAATACAATATTTGCAAAGTACAGTAAATAAAGCACAATAAAACAAGGTATCCTTGTATATGTAATTATGCTTTACTATTTTGGAGATAATACAATTGTAATTAAAAACAGAGCTTGTGACATCATTCCTTTAGTTTTTTTTGTTTTTTTTTTGTTTTTTTTTTTTAGGTCAAGAAAATTATATCCCTCCTGGAATGCAAAGATATAAACATGTTCTAAGGAGGCATGACAGCTATGCTCAAGATTCAGGCGCTCAAATAATTAGAAAAGGTAAATAGCAGAGTTTTCAAAATGATGCCTGAACGAGGACAATTCCCATTTGTGCGTGGCATGCACACACACATGCACACACATGTGCAAACACACACATGTCCCAGGCCAATGGCTTACCTTTCCAATCAATTTTCTTACCTACTTAACGAAAGAAATGTATTCTTATATTTTCTTCTCTGTTTAAGCCATCTAACTATTGTGAAGAAGGAACTTTGTGAATTGATGTGTGCAGTTACCTAAAATATCTTGAGTACAGATACCCAAAATATTCTGGAATTTTCTTTTGTGATTGTCTTCAATGCTAGCTTACAAGTTATCCAAAATAATGAGTTACTTTACTTTATAGTCGCCTGTTATATTTATAGAAAATCATATTCCGTTTGATCCCTCACTTTATTACCCTTGGCTCTGAATCACTTCTGGGTGTTTCAAATGTGCTTCTAAAGGGTAAAAATTTTCCATCCCTTAAAGGATGAAAATTTGAGGGTGTTAAGAATGCATTCTTGGGATGATGGCAATCCAAAGAGGACTCCCTTTGCCCTGGACTGCTCCTTTCCCCTACACAAGATTTTGAACAATTGTAACGTTGTTAAAATAACTAGTTGTTAAAACTCATCTCAGCTGGGTGCCATGGCTTATGCCCTTAATCTCAGCAAGGCAGAGAGTAGGGGGTTGCTTGAAGCCAGGAGTTGGAGACATAGGCAACATAGAGGGACCCCATGTAAAAATAAAAAGTTTATCCGTTGTTCAAGGATACACCATTCATTTGGTGGTTTATTTAGGTTACATGGTTTATTCAAACCTTGAACATCAAGGATAACTCAGAGTGGTGAATGTACTCAAGAGTCTTGATAATATTTTTGTGAGTTGATCAAGAATTCCGTATCCTTGCTTCAGTTTTATGTTAAGAGAAATGGGAGTCTCCAAAGAATAAAGATGTACACTTGTAGTAACAAGCCAGTGGTGTACCAGACCTGGATCTGGCTTTGCTGATTTCCTCTACTCCCATTCTCTGTCTAAAATCCCTCAGAGACTTCATAGCAAGGCAATGATAGAAAGTTGTGGTGTCATAGAATGCATGCTAGATAGGAATCAGAATATTCCTGGTCAGGAATCTGGGTGTTGATCAAATGTGGCAGTGCCTTTGAAAGCACTTGCACAGTGCCTGGCAACCGACCGGCACTTCAATGCTGATTTTGAATTTGAAATTTAGAAGTTAAAGCTATAAAAGTGAAGGCCTACTGAATTTTATATACACAGCTTAATAATGGGATAAAAATGCATGCTCTAAGAGGTCAGGCTTTTAATAACCCAATACAGTGAATCTCTTAATTCTCTATAAAAAGAGTGTAAAAAAGATGAAAGAATCTAGCCTATAATTATTCTGCCAGGTCATGAGGCATAAGCAGGTAATTTTAGAATGTTCTATAACTGTACGTTAAACTACAGATTGCATTAAGTCAGGGTAGTAATTTTTTAGGTTTCATATGGCAGGGTTTATTTCTGAATATAGAAATGTTCAATTCATCATGCAAAAATTTTTATATAGGTAGACCTCTTCACTATCCTAGTTTCTTTTATTTCCATCTACCCACACTCATTCACAACATGCATGCAATGTACATATGCATGCATGCATGCACACATGCACACACGCACGCACACACACACATAGACACCTCAGTACAGGAAAATTAAAGCTAAGTAGTCATAATTGGTCATCTTTTGCCTTATAATTTGGATTTTAGGAAAAATAACCCTCTCCTATTTTCCTCCTTTTGAGAAAATTATAGAGAAATATATGAGCATTCTCAAATGTATTGGCCTCGTGTATTTTCTTTCTTCCCTTGTATGTAAACCTTGTAGTCTTGCCAACGTTTTCTAATATTTGCATGTCAAACACAGATTACAAGCCCCCTGGGCTGGATTCACACTGGCCTCTTGGCTTTTTACAGAATGTTACACAGCCTTGTCACTAGCTTGATGTTAAAGCAAATAATGCTAGCATCCTTAGTAAGGCCTTTGCCTTGAAAACTGAGGAAATTCGACCACAATACACATGCTGAGAATAAAATCAGGCTCTGCTGTAATTATTAGGTCAGAGGCAGGTAAGCACAATTATTTCTGTACTGAAAAAAACAGGTGGGTAGTAGCTGGTTCTGCAGTGAGGGCGCAAAATGCGTGAGGTCCAGGGATGTTCAATCTGTGAGCCCGTATGTGTCCAACACCCACTTATTCCCTCCTATACATTTTCCCCTCGATGCTATGCCTTCTCTTTGTTTTTAAAAGCAGTCTTAAATTGGTTACCATTTTTTCCCCTTCTCATACTTCTTTCTGTGCTTATAGGCAAGGGACAGTAAATTAAGCATATCGAAGGATTTAATGCTCAAAATCACCTTGGATAATTGGCTTACGGGGTTGAGGCATGCTTTTCCCTCAGTCTCCTAGTATTAATGCTATTTCTCCTCAGAGGGTACATCTGTCAATAATTGATGAAGTCTTCTTGGGTAAATGAGCTGTTTCTTGGGACATTATAAATCATATTTGGAATCAAGTTTAGTTTCCAGTTGCTTTTAAAGTCTCAATGCTGTGCTAACTGAACAGAAAACATTAAATGTTTGAGGGAGTAGTGCAAGCTCTCAAATGCTAATGACATGAGCTGGACTTGAGAAAACAAATGGAATTTATACCCTTTGAGGCAACAAGAACATGTCTGGCTTGTCAACAAGGCATATGTAAGTTTGGCAAGGGTCTTCCAGAAGGAAATTGCCTGAGTACTTACTGCATGCTGAGCACTGTGATTCATGATTCACTTGGGGCATCTGAGTTGATCCTCAGAACAGACTCATCTGGCAGATGTTACTATGATTTCTACAGATGAGGAAACTGAGGTTCAGAAATGTTGATAACCTCCTCAATGCACACAGTGAGCAAGTGGTAGATTTCAAATTGGAATCAGTTGAATTGTAAAGTCTTTAGTATTCTCACTTCACCCTAAGTCAGACATGCTCTATGACATGGTCTTCATTCTATGTTCAGTGGTGTCCTGGTGATCTCTGTGTATCTGGTGTTGAGATTGAGGCCAATAGTCTCTTATATTCAGTGGTGTCCTGGTGATCTCTTATGTATTTGGTATTGAGATCAAGGCCAACAGTCCCTTATCACCAAACCTTTTCCTGGTCTCTCAGCTTTGTTCCAATAGTACAGATACACTTTTATCTGTTTTACATAGAGAGCTTTGGCATGATTTTTTTATTTTTTATTTTATTTTTATTATTATACTTTAAGTTCCAGGGTACATGTGCACAACGTGCGGGTTTGTTACATATGTATACACGTGCCATGTTGGTGTGCTGCACCCATTAACTCATCATTTACATTAGGTATATCTCCCAATGCAATCCCTCCCCCTCAACTCCCCACAATAGGCCCTGGTGTGTGATGTTCCCTTTCCTGTGTCCAAGTGATCTCATCGTTCAATTCCCACGTATGAGTGAGAACATGCGGTGTTCGGTTTTCTGTTCTTGAGATAGTTTGCTGAGAATGATGGTTTCCAGCTGCATGCATGTCCCTACAAAGGACACGAACTCATCCTTTTTTATGACTGCATAGTATTTTATGGCTGAATAGCCTTTTTTATGGCTGCATAATACTGCATAGTGTTAAGACAGCATCTCACTCTGTTGCCCAGGCTGGAGTGCAGTGGTACAATCTTGGCTCACTGCAACCTCTGCCTCCCGAGTTCAAGCAATTCTCCTGCCTCAGCCTCTTGAGTAGTTGGGATTATAGCGGTGGGCCACCATGCCCGGATAATTTTTATATTTTTAGTAGAGACAGGGTTTGACCATGTAGGCCAGGGTGGTCTTGAACTCCTGGCCTCAAGGGATCCACCTGCCTCAGCCTTCCAAAGTGCTGGGATTACAGGCGTGAACCACCGCACCTGGCCTGGCATGAGATTTTGATAATAAAATTTTGCTGCTAAAAGAAACCTGTAAACCACAGCTGTGTGAGAATAATAATAATAAAAAAGCCTATCTTATAAAGTAAGGCTATTAGCATATGTAAGAACATGACTGATACGTAAAAAATTGGGAAATATTTTGCTCCTTTCTCTGATTCAAAAGACATACTCAAAGAACATTCTAGAATTACTCTAAGCATTGCTGCAGGGTGAGTGCTGAGCTCAGAGTCAGAGCCCTAGGTTTTCACTTTTGCTCAGACATTATCTTACTGTGTGCTGTTAACTTCCTTTTCCTTACTTTGCACATCAATAGGCTGGAGATGAGAGTACTTGCTCTAACAACCTCAGATCCTTATTGTGATCACCAAAAGAGAGGAAAGATTTAAAAACTAGTTTGAAAAAGAAAGAACATGCCGAACATAGAAGATATCACTACGATTAATACTGCATTTTCTATTTTTTAGGAGGTTGAAAAATCACTAGTAATTTTTCTGAACATTATAGTTCAGATTTGAAAGGCAAAATGTTAAGAGTGGAGGGTATTTGGCATGGGACAGATGGGGACATAAAAGGCATAAAACCATTTTTAAAAGCTCATTCAGAATAATTATTTTTAGAGATAATGGCTTATTAAGTTCATAATATCAGCCCTTGAGTTCTAGTTATTCACAGTATTGGCTGCTGCTCATTTTTGAACTTTCTAATGAAACGATAGAATATGAATCAATTTGCCTCATTTTTTTCCAATCTCTCCTAATTGTCAGGGCAAATATACACTAGATTTGAAAGAACGAAATTGCTGACATGAGACCAAAATTACTATTTGACTCACGCCGATTGAGATAAGGAGGAATTGTTTCCTGGATGCCTCTCTGCCCATTATTCCTTCTTCCTTCCCTTCCTTTACACCTACTTTTCTTTCCTCCCTTCCAGCAGACATTTGTTAAACACTAATATGGGCACATATGAATTGAATATAGTGTCTGCTTCAAAGGTTCTCAGTCCAGCATCTAAATAAATACGCACTTCACTGTGATGTGAACTATGCCAGAGGCTTATCTTCACCTTACTGACACCATCACAAACAGCATGGGAGCCCAGAGGAGGGAATGCCCAGTTGTTGCTGGGGAAGTCCAGAAAAGTTTCATGGTGAATATGTAGCAACTAACAGCTTGAGCCATTTCCTCTCTACATTCCAGCTTCTTTGCTTCTAATCAGTTCCATTTCAAGCCACTTAAAACCTACTCATGCTCTTGAGTCTCGTGAGTACAAGGATGTTCCTCTGATGAAATTCTGAGAACTTTGTCTATCTCTTGCTCTCTTGGTCCCTCTTTCTAGCTACATATTTATTTTATTTTATTTTTTACCACACAAAGACCCCAAATCTGTAGACATCTACCTCCCTGATTCTCTTTCTTTCCTTTATTCCTCTATATTCTTCCTGCTCTATACCTCATCTTCTTTCATCTCTTTCTCATGCACTCTGTCTCCCTGCCCTCCTTTGGAGAAGTTAGGGACAAGAAGGTTGGATTGGTTATGGGAAACCTGAGGAGAATGTTTGGGGAAAGTTGAAAAGAAAACAAAATTGAGAACCAATAGTTTAATATTTTAACTCCCCCCCGCCCCCACCCCGCTGCCACTTTACTGAATCCTCTCTAGATTTTCCATAATGTTCTCAAATTCGATTTTCAGTTACTTCTGGCACGGAGAGGAGGAGCAAATAGTTTCTAAGTAGTATCTAAGGGGGCAAGCCCTTCTTCCAGGTAAGAATGCAGCTGACAGTGCTAGTCTGGATTGTATAATTAATGTCACTTGGCACAACCAGACCTATTTAAGAATTTTGTTTTTTGGAGGCATTCTGTCTCTCCATCATTACAGGGCAATAGCTCCAACAAGCACTTTGCCCTGAAGCAGAGGCCAGATCTGCAGCACACTTAAGTGTAAGGGCTGTTCACTATGAATTCAAATAAGAATTAAACTACAGAGAAAGATTGAAATGAAAATTGCAGGTGATTCTGTCAGCCTACTTTCTATCCAGCCAGCTACCTAATCATTTCCCCTTTTCCCTGCTGGGCTATTTTTTTTTTTTTTTTTTTGTCCTTCTTGAATTCAGGTAGTGGGCTCACACTGTCATAGCAGGTCCAGATCAGCAGGAACATGTCTGAAGGTTTCAGAGTTATCTCCTGGCAGTCTACAGAGGCACACAAAGCATGCAGTCTTTGGAGCCAGGCTACTTTGGCTCAAATTCTAGTTCTATTCCCTATTTTCTGTGTGAGCTTGCATAAGTTACTAAGGTCTCTAAATGTGTAAGACAGGACAAATAAAATTATCTTTATTCCAGGGTTGTGTGGGGATTAAGTAGAGTAACAATTAGCTCTGTCTAATTCATGATGACAATCCCTTGCATTTATTGAACACTAAACTTTTACTATGTATAAGACACCTACAGAAACCAGTAAGAACATTTATTACACTGAATGAGGATAAAACTTCCCCTGATTCTTCTACAGTTATATTACCGGAAGGAGGGCCTTGCATGTAATTGTACAGGTCCTTGGCATTTTGAACAAAGAATTGGACAAAATACACAAAGAAAGTAACAAAGGAACAAAACACAGTAAGGAAGCAGCAAAAGCAGGAATTTATTAAAGCAAGAAAGCACTTCACAGGGTGGAAGTGGGCCCCTAGCAAGAGGCTAAAGGGCCCGGTTACAAAGTTTTCTGGGTTTTAAGTACTTTGTTTGAGGTCCCCATTGGTTACCCCTTATCTGGAATGAAGGATTTGGTCTTTGGCTAATTAAAGGCTGCGGTGAATTGGCGCTCTATGCACATGAAGGGATGATCCTTGCTTGGCCTGCGGCCAATCCAAGGCACTCTCGCTTTCCATCTGAGATGTGGTGGAACGGGGAGGGCTGTAGGGAGAGTAGCCTTTGATCGTTTGGCGATGGGGTTTTTCCTCTTGGTTTAGCTTTAGGATGTTTGCGTTAATTGGCCTTAGGTTACCTAACCCTAGACCCAGGTATTTTCCTTTTGATCCAGCTTTGGGAAGTCAGCAGGAATTGGCCTCAGATTCCCTGACCCCAGAACTTGGTGTTTTCTATTTTAGGAAGTCAGCACAAATTGGCCTCAGATTCCCTGCCCTAGGAAATCAAGGTGTTTTTCCTGGATTCAGCACGAGTTGGTCTTAAGTGCCCTACCTCCAGAATCTATTCTCCTGCCTCAGTTAGGCAACCCTACTTTGGTGTTTGTACAGGTGAATTGAAATAACGTTTTTTTGTATTTGTTTTTCTTAGAATACACTAGGTAATCACGCTAGCTGACAGTGAGTCAGACCCTGAGAGGACTGTTTTACCTTCAACAGCTCATTTAATTCTCCCCAACATTTTGCAAGGTAGGTGAAAATAATTTCATAACAAAGATGGGACTAGTGAGGATTGAAACATTAGGTAGTTTGTGATTTATACTTAGGCCTGTCTGCTGCAAAACCTTTGCTTACCTACCACACTATGGTTTTGATCAGCCAGTTATTATCACTAGATAGATCATCTTTTCTGAAATTGCCTGGCACTTCCATAGTAGATTTTGAAATGTTCCTTTTCCAGCCCTTGGGTACTTATTCAAAATTCTGAATAAGAACTTATTTTTCTGCATACTCAGGGATTATATCCTCCTGGCTCTTTTGACCATGGGAAGAGCCCTTTGCAGATCTAAACCTATTTAGTCTCTAAGATCTAGGTCAGAACCTATCTTGTTTAAGAAACATCTCCCTAGTTAATATGTATACTCTCCTTAGTGCCACAATGATCTCCCACTCTATGAATTCTTATTTTTGCATTTTGAAGCAATATAACATGATACAGCACTTAGTCATTTTTATATTGAACTAATCACAATAAGAACACTTATTGAACACTTGCTTGATGCTAAACTCTTTACAAAAATTCTTTCACTTAATCTCACGAGAACTCTGCTAGTTTAGTATAACTGTTATGCTCCTAATTTTGTAGAAGAGAAAATGAGATTTGGAGAAATTCAGTGATATGCCTAAAGCTACAAATATGATGAAGTCAGGATTCAAATGGTCTCACCATGGAGCTCAATCTCCTACTCATTACTTTTTTGCCATCCACTTTAGTTGTTTGTGCTCAAATGCAATGCAAGGTGGCCCCTAGAGTTAATCCTGTGCTAATTACCAAGGCACTCAGTGAGGGAAGGTTCATGGATCAGTGGGTGTTTTTTGAGTCTCTATATGGTGTGTGGGATTGAGGATGGTATAAACAGAGGACAATTCTAATTCCCACCTAATGCTCTGGACACAGGCACACCAAACTACTTCAGTCCACATACAATACTTCTAGGAATACTCACCTGTCGAATGTGTGATGAGGAGCTATTGACTTCTAATAAAGACAGGGAGAAAATCGATGGATGGGTGTCCAATATCTTGAATTGATGATATTAAGGGCTCCACTACTCCATTTCTGGCAGTCAGTTGGATCCATTGATCTCATTTACCTTAACTACTTTTGAGAAAAGAGGTTTTTAGTTTCTTCCATCCCCGCAGACATGCATGAAGAAAATGTAATTTTCTTGAAAATATGAAGTTGTGTATGAAAGAGAAGATCATTAGCTATGAGGATGAGAAGATAAGGGAAATTACGATGTAACGTGGTTCTCTGCATGCAGAGTCAACATAATCAAGCCATAACTTGAGTGTTTACTCTGTGTCAGGCATTACTCTAAGAAGCTTTCATATATTTAGCTCATTTACTCCTCACAACAACCCTATGAGGTTGCACTAGTTGTCTTCAGATGATCATAGATGTATCAACAATCACGAGGAACTGAAGAATGTGTCTATGTTCTCACAGGGTCAAGAGTCACCATTTAGTTTTTCTGACACAAGAGGCCAAATTCTAACTCATTTGCTGTTACTGTCTCTAGTGGGCTGGTGAAGATGGCAGATAACTTCTCCTTACAGATTTTGAAGGCAATAGGAGAGGAAGGAACAGAGAAATAAATGACCTACCTAACATGCACTGGGCTCCATACATTGTGAAGGCATTATATATATCTACAACTTTTAAGGTGATAATTATTTTTTTATTTTTATTTATTTATTTATTTATTTATTTATTTTTGAGACGGAGTCTCGCTCTGCTGCCCAGGCTGGAGTGCAGTGGCCGGATCTCAGCTCACTGCAAGCTCCGCCTCCCGGGTTCACGCCATTCTCCTGCCTCAGCCTCCCGAGTAGTTGGGACTACAGGCGCCCGCCTCCGCGCCCGGCTAGTTTTTTGTATTTTTTAGTAGAGACGGGGTTTCACCGTGTTAGCCAGAATGGTCTTGATCTCCTGACCTCGTGATCCGCCCGTCTCGGCCTCCCAAAGTGCTGGGATTACAGGCTTGAGCCACCGCGCCCGGCCGGTGATAATTATTTATTCATTTTACAGATGAGCTTCAGACGTTAAGTGACTTTCTCAATGCCACTTTGTTGGCAAATGGAGGACTCAGCTTTGAATCATCTTTTGCTTTGTATGTTACCCTGAGAAGTTTAAATAGGATACCCTTCCTGCTTCATAAGATGCCTGTAATTCATGGCAACATTTAAATTCTGTGCTTATTTCCATGTGAAGAACAGCTTATATCCTAGCACCCTATTTTTGTAGGCTTAATGAACAAAGTGTATATGCTACAAAAAGATTTAATGAAAATCTGCGTGATGTGGCAGAATAAGAGGTCACTTACTGGATCAAGTTTGAAGGGTGGTGCTTTTCAGAGTTTTAACTTCTTTATTACCTTGCTATATGGAGAAGGGAGAAAGCTAGTTTTTCTTCCAGGGGTTTAGTCTCTTTAATGGAAGACTTGGATGAGATGGTGTCAATGTCCCTTACAATTCTACAATTCTGTGATTGTGTCAGGGCTGAATTGCATAGAGTCCAGGCTTTGGAAAGATCCCGGAGAGTATCAGTGCCATCTCCCAATCCTTCTACAGCTTTGCAGACCTAATCCAGGCCTTTGTATCTCTTGCCTGGATTCTTACCTCTGTCTCTTATTTTGCTTTTAGATGTCCACTTGACTCAATACCCAAAACAAGCAGCACATTTGAAACATTCTTGTATAACACAAGTCTAAGTAACCCATTGAAAAAGTGTTGAACTCTCATGAAGTGCCTTACTTAACTAGTTTAATGACCTCTCATGGGAACATGTAGAAATATCACAAATATAAGATCTGTGTCCAAACGTTTAGTAATGATGCATCCATATCTAAACCACTAAACACAGATTTGACCAGGTCATTCCCCTGCCTAAAATCCTGTAATGGCTTCATTGAGTTTATAGGATAACATCTAAGCTCTCTCCTTGTTTTTTGTTTTTGTTTTTGTTTTCTGCCTTGTCCTTTGTGCCCAGAATTTCTTGAATACAACATGCTGTTTCTTGCCTTTGTGCCTTTTGTCTTCTGCCTAGCATGACTAGCCTGGTGCCTGGCTTGTTTCTTTTAATCTATTATATCTCAACTCTGCTCTTAGTAGATATCTGCCTTGTTTTCCAGGCAATACCATTGCCTCTGTTTACGCTGTCATTACTTATTTTACCTGTGTCTCCCACCAAACTTGGAGTCTATTAAAGGAGCAAGATCTGTGTCTCACTCATCTTTGTCTCCCCAGTAACTTGCGTGGTCTCTGGTGCACAGTGGATGCTTAATTAATGTTTGTTGAATGAATGAATATTTTGATTCCTCAGTGATGAAGAAACGTTGGCATCTAATTTCTAAGACAAACTTCCTTACATGTAGCTGAAATTTCCTTCCCTATTGGCCCAAATTCTGGCCACTGAAATAATTCAGAATAATTTCTCTTCTTCTGGCACAATAGCATTTGAAGCAGTTGAATTTTGTTAAATCTTCCTTTTGCTAGGTCATAGATCCCCAGTTCTTCCACTTGTCTTCTTGTAAATACCCTATGTATCTCATTACTATCTTGGCTGGCCTCCTTTACTTGTGTTCTAGGTGACACCTGTGTTTCTTAAAACAAGATGCCAACATCAGAACTAAAAGCTCCAGATATTGTTTTAAGTGGCAAGTAGCCCAGGGGAGCAATCGTTTCTTTTGTCTTGTAAGCCAAACCTAAAAGTTATTTAAAAGTTAACATAAGGTAGCAACTTACTTTGGTAATATAATATGTATGATGAAATATACATATAATAAAATATATTAATATTTTAAAATATAAAATATAATTATGACAAAAATAATGAAAAGCTCTTGGTGATTTTTCTTATTAATCTTTTATAATAACATCAGAGGGCAAGTATTATTATCTTATTATCTTATTATCTCCCCTTTACAGATGAGGAAACTCACAGTGGATAGAGGTTATCTTACTTTTTAAAAACTATAGTAAGAAATTCTGAGTGGCAGAGACATGATGGGGTCCTTGATTGACTGTAGATTTGTTTAGCACAAGTCCCATATTTTAAACCATCACACTATAAATGGATGCCCCACGAGACTTCCACGAGCTTTCTGAAACTAAGTGCAAAATGCTATGTAAAAATATGTGTTTCGAAGGTAAATGTACTCAATTTTTATCATGTTCCCAAAGGAATGTTTGCCCAAAGAGGTTAAGAATCACTGTATTAAAGGTAGACTGACATTGAGCTTGTAGCCAGTTCAAACAATGAGTTCATTTTCCTATACATTGCTCTTAAATTTCTTCCCTTAAGTTGCATAACTGGTTTTCTGAACCTACATTTGGCATAGTAATACGCTTAGCTCTGTTGAACTTAATCTTACCAGTTTCTTCTCCTTCAAGGCTATTTCTTTTTATCACACCTCTGTTATTTAACATATTTGCTATTTCCTCAAATAATTTGGCTGGCATTCTCTCTTGATCTGTATCTAAATCATTGCTGAATGTGAGGGCTGACCCAGGGGAGGGCAATGGCTATTGAAAATGGTTTGCAGAGCCTGTGTCTCCTCTGCATCTATTTTTTGCCTCGGGTCGCTTGGGGTTTCCCTGGGAGTAGACAGAGGCAATCCTCCACATATTGACAACTAAATAATCTGCTGTTTTTTAACCAGTGGCAGTCTTTCTGAGTCTCTGAGTCCAGATTTCCGAGAGTCTACTCTTTGTGCCCTTTATGTGATGCTCTGTCTCATAGGATGGGATTTGATCTCAGCATTCTTTTTTTTTTTTTTTTTTGGGACAGGGTCTTGCTCTATCATCCAGGTAGAGTGCAGTTGTGCAATCATATTTCACAGCAGCTTCAAACTCCTGGGCTTAAATAATCCTCCTACCTCAGCCTCCCAAGTAGTTGGGACTACAGGCATGTACCACCATACCACATCCTAGATGTGGTAAAAAAAATTTTTTTTTTTTTGGTAGAAATGAGATCTTGCTATGTTTTGGCATTCTTTATTAAACATGTTAGAGTTCCATAAGTCCTTTCTTCCATCAAGGTCTTTTAGTTAATTGTTTTCTCCTTGTAACTCTTTTGAAGCACATCTCATCTCCTGACTTACCCTCTGGGCCACCCCCAGTGAGTGCTTTATTTTTATTTTTTGAGACAGGGTCTTGCTCTGTCACCCAGGCATTGGAGTGCAGGGGTGCAATCACAGCTCGCTGGAACCTCCATCTCTCGGGCTCAAATGATTTTTCCACCTAAGCCTCCAGAGTAGCTGGAACTACAGGCATGCACTACCATGTCTGGCTAATTTTTTGTACTTTTTGTAGAGATGGGGTTTCACCATGTTGCCCAGGCTGACCATGAACTCCTGGGCTCAAGCAATCCTCCTGCCTCAGCCTCCCAAAATGCTGGGATTACAAGTGAGAGCCACCACACCCAGTGAGTGCTTTCTGAGAAATCAGGCTCGTGTCTAGTATCAGATTATGAGACCTACCCCAATTTATTTATTCCTAGTCTTCAAGGTATTTCAAAGGCAAATAACTCTGATATTAAGTGTGGCACAGATATAAGTCTTTCTTCCTATTTTCCAACAAATTTGCAGTATGGGCTACATAGTGACATTAAGGACCTCTTCAAGAATACACATTTCCAATTTCTGAGGAAAAACCAATTATCAAACAGCTTTAGAGTTTTCTGCCAACTTTAGACTAATCTCTTATTACCTCCGTGATCAGTAATAGTCTACATATTTGCATTATTTAAAAATCTTTTAGGTCTCCTACCTACATTTCATCATCTCTGACTTTTCTCTTTGGTAACAACAAATGGTATTTGATTCTATATTCATGATTTATAGCTTTTTATTTTAAATAATTGTTTCAAAATGATTATTTCTCATCAAAGGATATATCTAGTGATTTATTCTGATTCCTCCATTGAATCTCTCCCTTTATCTAGTAGCATTTTAACCTATTTTTTCATGAGAATCGTGTCATATTTTTGTCATTACTTAGAAAAGTACTAAGTATTGGCTCATGTTTCCCTTTAACTTTAATAGCCCTCAGTGTCAACCCCAACTTCAAAAAACTGAAGTGCTAAGGTGACTCCATAGCAACCACCAATTTGCTTATCCCTTTCTAAGTTCGATGACACCTGGTACCTTGGACTTTATGCTGGAGAATTACAGGGAAGATGTTTTAAATGTCACTGTTTCCATATTTTAAAAGTTTTTATTACACAGTGGAAAAAAAAAAACTAGGCTGGGGTTTGAGTCTCGGTTGGATCACTTACTAGTTTTGTTGCTGTGGGCACCTCACTATACTTCTAAAGTTCTCAATATTCCCACATTTAAAATGGGTTAGCGATGCCTACCATACCGTTACACAGGGACTGTCATCAGGAATGAGGGAGACGAATATGTAAACACTTTCTCAATCTCACAGTACTCTGTAAAGTAGAAGGTACTGTGTATTTGGGGGAAGTAGAGATAATTCTATACTCTTGTCATTCGCAATCATTCTTAATTTTTCTTTTAATTTCTGTAATTAAAGGTTCTTGAATTCCTATTTCGGCTCATCTCAGTGCCATGTTCCATTTCATCTTCTCAGTCTCCCTCACTGAGCAGTCAGGAGCTTGTGCCTATTTGAAGTTTCAGCTAGCATTTTGCTAGTGCCCAAGCCAGTGTGTACTCCAGCCCTGCCCAAGCCCTCTTGGTGGACAGAATCCTAGATGTGGTAAATAGCATGACTTAGCCTTGATTCTCACCTCTTCTTGCATCCACTCTTTGCCTTGACTCTGGCTTTAAGCTCTGTAACTTGCTTTGGCCTCTAGGATATTAACGGATGTGATAGAAGCAGAGCCTTGAAAACTGTGACAGGGCTTGCTCTATCACTCTCATGCCTTTGTTAATGACAGTGTGAACATGCCCAGGCTAGACTGCTCATCCCGGGATGAATAGTGACACATGGACCAAAGCAGAGTATTCCTGTCACCCTAGTTGAGATCAATGTAGATTATCCAACACCCAGCAGACCCCAGATATGTAAGCAATCCCTGCCAAGATCAGCAGAGCCACTTTGCTGACACCCAGCGGGTCCCCAACATGTAAGTGTAATAATTTATTGTTGTATGGCTCTGAAATTGTAGGGCTGTTTGTTACACATTTTAATTGTAGCAATAAATACACTAGATGTCATAACCCTCTGAGTTCCTGGCTTTAAAGAACAGTAGTCTCAGAGATTAAGATCCTGAAAAGTACTATAATGGGCAAAACAGAAGTATCATAATTCACAGAGGCCCAGAGAAATAAAAACTAAGATGCTATTAAATATATTTTAAAATCAGATTCTTCAGCTTGAAAAATCTCTCTGGTGGGTAACCCATCTCTTGAATCACCTTCAATGATTAAGGAGAAATGACTGTGGCATTGTGATTTGCTGAGACAGGTGCTCATATAAGTGCTACGCTATTCAGAAGGCACCACTTTTTAAGGTTTTATACTGAGCTTCTTAGCCTAAAATTGAATATATTTTTTACTTCCATTGAATATATTTTTTACTTCCATTTTCCTCCCTTTCATTTTCAGCAAATGCCAGAAAAATGGTTGTGTCATTGCTGGCCTCTTCACCAATTACCACAACACTTAAGTACACATTTTCCAGATATGTTTTCTAGTCTGTATATTGATAAGTTACACATATTTGGTTTCTCGTCCAGCCCCAATTGACCCACTCATGTGGTATACAAAAGAGAAATACATTATTGATGGTGGAAAAAAATGTAAAGTATTGATACTCACCTACTTCTACTGACTTTTCGTCGCATAACCCTGACCCTTTATGTAGTGAGGACGACATTCCACATCGGGAGATTTGGGATGGAGTACATAGCAAAGTGGAGCTTGACAAGAGGACAGAGAAATGAATGTCAAATTGCTGACCTTTAAAATTAAAAGTTTCTATTAATGTTTCCATAATCTTTCTTCTCTGTCCTTCCCTCTATAGATAAAGATGCTCCCAGCTGAAGAGAGGGAAAAGATATGGAAACTAATAAAGAGAAATAGACACTGGTTTTAGGCATGAGCCCCTTTTTGAGTTAATAAGTAATGAGCCAAGTGTTAGGCAAAGAGACTGTTAGACCCTCAGATAAGTGTAAGTATAGAAGAAACAGTGCTGTAGAAGATATTGACATAGCACACTAACATTCAAGCCTTGCTTCTCTTCTGGGTATATGAGACATTGTACTTCTCCTTGAAGATAGTGACTTGCTTTGGCCACTAAATTGTGAATGAAAGTGACTTGAGTCATTTCTGTGTTCAAGCATGTAATCACTGGAGCTAGACTTTCCAACCTACTTCTTCTTCTTACATCAAGACAGAGGTCATGGAGAGTTTTCCGGAATTGTAATGGATTTTTATATGAGTGAGGAATAAAATTGTGTTGATCTTTTGGGTATTGTTTATTACTGTAGCATAACTTCCCCTATCTGTGTTCTGTTTCCCATCTGGGTGGCTGGAAGGGAGAGACACACAAAGATCTCAGGCCACTCAGCATGGGGCAGTAGAGCTGAAATGACTGCACTGGTGTCAAAGATAGAGAGGGCTTGTTCACAGATCCTAATTGTTCTATTGCCCCAAGACGAAGGGCAGCAACTACCACATGTCCCTAATAAAAGTGTACTTTTCAGCAGATGGAGAAATCTGGATTTCCAAAGTGTTCTCAAGGTCATGACAAAGGGATGAAACCATAAGTGGTGGCATGGACCATTCAATTGAGACCCAGATGAGTTCTGGGATTTGGCCACTTTCAGTGGAAGCCCATTTGGGGGTGGCAACACTAAGTATAAGATGTTATGATTGCATATATCAAGAGTTTTCAACCCTGGACAACCACAGAGACACTTTCTCATATATGCTACATAACTGTGTAAGCACTTGAGTTAGAATTAACCGCAGGGAGAAGGGAGAAAGGGGAAAGTTTGCAATCTGATTCAGTGTAATGCTGAAATAAGAAATTACTGAAGTGGTTGGGTTTACTTGGAAGTGACCAGATCAATTGTCTATCAGGAAATATGAAGAGCTTGAGGTAGAAATCAACTTCAGTTATAAAGAAAAAGCTCTAGTTTTGAACATCTGAGGTTGTGGTATGAAAATCAGGCATACTTCCTATTTTTGTATGAGGATTGAACAGAAGACAATTTTAAAAGAGTGGGATCTAATGATTTAATATAGACACACAAAGCCATGCTATTTCACAACTTGGTGTGGTTGATGAGGAATTGTTGTATGACTTCACTTGGTTAGAAGCCTGTTGGGCTTCTTGAGAACATAGACCTGACTATTGCCATTGGGCATGGGATTATACCTACACAGCTGCTCTCATATGGTCAGCCTCTGTGGCTCAAACACTTTACCCCTGGATTATTGTGATGGGTGGGTCTCTAGACAGGTGCTGGCTTCTTCACAGATAGGCCACTTTGCCAAGTGATCAACCTGCCCAGTGAATATTAGTGTTCAGTGACCCATAACACTGGGCACTAGTGTTGGGTGTGCCAGATTATTTTTTGTTGGTTAGTACTTCTTTGTTGACTTACCTTGAAAATAAAAGTATTTTAAAATATGCACATGAGATTAAGATATCCATAAAGGTACAGAACAATGCACTCATTTTTATCATGCTACACATTTGATAAGCACTCATTAGAAAAATAAAATTAAGTTGCAAATGCTCTTAGATTAACTAGTTAAAATAATCCTTCCAATGCTGAGAATGTGGCAAAAGAGAAATATAGTATGCCTTGAGTGATGTAAGAATTTCAATAGAAGTTGAAATGTGAGCAAACAATTTCCTCAGTTTATTAATACAGGGCCTTCATGAAATCTATTTAACAGCTTCACGAGGAAGACTTATGCATACTTGGCAGATAATGAAACTGAGATGCGAGAATAACTTCTCCAATGTCATGTAACCAGTAAAATAATAGAGCTGTTCTTTTGTTTCTAAAAATCATCAGATCTAGCTCTCTACTTTAGCACATTTCTGTACAGACTTCGTACCAACTTGTGTGGTGGTTTGGATTCCTTCCTCATTCTTACTGGTGTTCCTGATAGGTCAGATTTCTTTAGATAGACTTCCATGAGATGATCAAAGTTTTCATTCACTTTTTCTTGGGTCAACTGTTGTGATAGTGGCAGCTTTGGATGCTAAATTCAGAAAAACGAAATACCCATTTAGGTTTGTTTTAGTCAGTGGTTCTCAGACTTGGCTGTACATGAGAATCAACTGCAGAGCTTTCAAACCATACTGATACCTGCTATCCACCTTGGTCCAATTACATTAGAATCCCTGGGGGTGGAGCCTTGTTCTTTTACAAAGGATCCTAGGCGATTTTACTGTGTAGCCAGGGCTGAGAACCACTGGCTTAAGCTGACTTTTCAACACACTGAAAATCAGATTCTAACAGGATAAAGCAATTAACACAGGTGCTAAGTCAATGCACTCAGCATCTTATCAAAACAAGTAATCATCAGTAAGAGGTAAAGACAAGAACCCTAATCAGTCATTAAGAAGGACCACCGTGATCTGTAACTCAGGATGTTATTCTGGAACTTGAGAAATGAATGAGCTCTCAGTTGTAGTATTGGCATTGAAATCTTATATTATTTCAGATTTTTAAAATGAGAAGAGGGAAAATAGATGATGAAACTGTTGGGACGGATGCTTTGGGATTTTCCCATGCTTTCATATTTATGAAGCCAAGTGTTTGATCAGGAATGGGATGTCTGTGTCTAATAAAACTGCAATCAGAGAGGAAGCCTTGTGCTCAGTGCCAGGGACACAAGGAAGCCAATTCCTGGCTGAGAAAAATTTACACTATTTGGAAAGACAGGACATATATCAGGAGTGACCTTAAAGTAATGTGACTGAATCTACAATACGTTTAAAACTCAACTCGTCATTTTAAAAAAGTAATATCTTGTGGTAAAAAGGTTGTCAAAATTGATCACAGTAGGACCTCCTAAATGCTAGATAAACGTTACATCCCTCAAATCATATCCTATAATCTTGCCAAAATAAAAAAAGCTTAGCTTCCTCATAGACTATCATATCCTGCCATGTCTCCCTTATCTGTGTCTGCATTGAACACCAAGTCATGTTAACTTTACCTTTTCAATATTATTAAATTCATTCTCTTCTCTTTATCATCAGTGTCTTTAGTTTAGGAAACTGCCTTTTCTCTACTGGATCATAGAAATAGTCTTCTGCCTGCGTCTAGCTCTTTTCGAATTCTAGTTCCTCTCAGACTAGAAAAGCCACAGGATGGTTCCCCATCGCTGGCTGGAAAGGTTCAAGATCCAAAATGTGGCATACAGCCTTCCTATTGTAAATTAAAAATAAAATCCTAAGCCCCCACTGACTAAATGAACACCCCTTGGCCAAGGTGACCCAATATACCCTTAAAAACTAAGTTACCAGCCGGGCATGGTGGCTCAAGCCTGTAATCCCAGCACTTTGGGAGGCCGAGACAGGTGGATCACGAGGTCAGGAGATCGAGACCATCCTGGCTAACAAGGTGAAACCTCGTCTCTACTAAAATACAAAAAATTAGCCGGGAGTGGTGGCAGGCGCCTGTAGTCTCAGCTACTCGGGAGGCTGAGGCAGGAGCATGTCGTAAAGCCAGGAGGCGGAGCTTGCAGTGAGCTGAGATCCGGCCACTGCACTCCAGCCTGGGCGACAGAGTGAGACGCCGTCTCAAAAAAAACAAAAAACAAAAACTAAAACTAAATTACCAACTGTGATGGGAAAGGAGGTCAGACATGCCTGTTTATACCCCTTACCTTTTGGAGTTTAGACACAACTGATCAGCATTAAAGCGATTATAAGATTAACAAAACAGACTCTGTGTCAATAAAATGCCAAATTATAAACGGGACCTATGGCTATGCCAGGCAAGGGTTAGGTCCCCCTCTCCCTACACTTAAAGAAGAAACTATGTTCTAACTGCCACAAGGTTTTTCTTTTTCTCTAGCAGCTAAACCATCACTGGCCTCCAGATAAACAATATTAAAACAATTTGTCGCTTCACCAGACACGGAACTGACTCCCAGCCCCTGTTCCACCAGCTATAACTACAGCTTTGATTGGACAAGAGACCGATTTCGGAAACTTCCTCCTCATAATGAGACCACTGACCAAGGACTGGTTCTGGCCAGATGACAGAGGCTGCACACTCAAATGCCTTTGTGTTCCTGTTTCACCTTTTGAAGTATAGGGCCTGTGTACATTTAAATGTTAAGTCTCCACCCCAAGATGAACATGGGTCATATGTTACATGTATATTTGCTCAATATGCATGTGCCAGAACCACCTTTATTAATATTCATAGCTCCTCCTTTAACCTGTTGAACAAGTATACTTGACCAAACTGTTCTGCTTGAATTCCTGTCATACCCCTTTCTCCCTCCAAGTGCCTGTCTCTTGTCTTTGCTGAAGACATGCTTACTAGCCTGTGGGGTGACCAGCCTGCAGGCTCTAACCCTTTATAAGAAACAAAGTCTCGGCCGGGCGCAGTGGCTCAAGCCTGTAATCCCAGCACTTTGGGAGGCCGAGACGGGTGGATCACGAGGTCAGGAGATCGAGACCATCCTAGCTAACACAGTGAAACCCCGTCTCTACTAAAAAATACAAAAAACTAGCCGGGCGAGGTGGCGGGAGCCTGTAGTCCCAGCTACTCGGGAGGCTGAGGCAGGAGAATGGCGGAAACCCAGGAGGCGGAGCTTGCAGTGAGCCGAGATTCGGCCACTACACTCCAGCCTGGGCAAAAGAGCGAGACTCCTCCTCAACAACAACAAAAAAGAAATAAGTCTCCTTTTCCAAATTTGAAGGTCTTGTGCTTTTTAAGTTAATACTACTCCAAGTTGATTTTCAGACAGGAAGCATTTGCATCACCTGTTAGATGCAACTTATTAGGTGTGCAGAATCTCAGAGGCTGTACCTGCAATGTATGGAACAGAACCTGCATTTTAATGAGATCCCCGGATTATTTGTGGGTAAAGTTTCAGCAGCCTTTGTGCATCTTAGGTCTCTTATGATCTGGTTTCAGCCTACTTCTTTTTCTCTCTTGTGTGTTCCAGAAATATCAAACACACCCCAAAGGGGCTGCCCTTCTCAACACTGTCCCCTTGGCAAACGCCGGCTTGTTCTTTAAGACCTCTCTCTGGGAAGCAATTTCCTTTGTGTAGTTTTCTTGTCACTTTCTAGACAGTTAATCCTGTGAGAATTTTCATTGTGTGTGGGAAACTCTAGTGTTGAAATTGCTTGTTTATCTTTTACTTTGGCCTGCCAGACTACAAGTGCCTGAAAAGCAGGAGTAGTGTGATCTTCATCTCAGCTTCGCTGGTTTTTTGTTCAGGGCTAGGCACAGGGCATACAATCAGCATTTCAAATCTTTTGCTCAGAATTTGGTCTCATAATCCCCTCTACCTGCTTCATCTTTTGGGATAGTCATGTCTGAAGAAGAGGGTTTGAAAGCCATTTCAGTCCTCATAAGTTGGAATTTAGCATTACTTTTCCTTATTAAAATCTAGTAGATATTCATATTTTCCCTATTTAATAGCTTTTCTAGCTTTTCTCGTTGTCCACAATGCTTTCATTTTGGCTCAGCCTTTGAAATTGGGCTTCTCAGTTATATCTTAGTTTTACAATTATCCTTGCTACCTCGAAACACTGGAAGGTCTTACCAGGATGCTTTTGATTCAACTACTTAGAACTTTTTTCCCTCCTGGTTTTTCTAAGATATTCTGTTGTGCTAATCTCCTTCTTTCCTTTTAGTTCTTCCATAAGCTAAGTTTTCCCAAGATTAGGGTTGTCAGGTTTAGCAAGTAAAAATAAAAGATGCACCGTTAAATTTGAATTTCAGATAAATGACAAATATTTTTTATTAGAAATATGTTCCAAATATTTCATGGGACACAGTGACATTTAAAAAACGATTTGTCATTTGAAATTCAAATTTAACTGGGCATTTGGGATTATATCTGGCAACTCCCACAAGGGCCTAGTCTTTGAAAAACTTACACTGCTTATCATCTCTGAAGTAATGAATTAGAGAAGTTAGCAATTGAAAGAGAAAGGGAAAAAATCCAGGGAGAGCATTCAAAAGTTAAGATTTCATGATATAATCTAGCTAAAATAACGATGTTGACTATATACAAAATACTAATTTCCAAGCTAAAAAAATCTTTAGTGCTATGTAGAAACTTTGGTGATATCTCAAAGGTATTTTGTATTTTCAGCGAAGTTTGTTTCAGTAAAGTTGGGAGGCAGTAGAGAGTAGCAGGTAAGAATGAAAGTGGTGGAGTCAGCCGCTTGCATTGCAGACCTGATGCCACCACTAACTCATTGTGTAACATTGGGCCGGTACTTCTTTTTCTGAGTCCCAGTTTTACTCTTCTGTAAATTGGGATAATAATTGTGGTTTCTGAACAGAGATTTTTATGAGGATTAATGAGCTGAGATTTTTGTGAGGATTAATGAGCTAATGCATACATTTACCTGATTTTATCACTGAACTTGGTCTTGTAAACATAAGACTTTTAAATATATACAAATGATCTTAATGCAAAATAATACAATAATCCAAAACAGCCATTAGAACTCGGAGATACATCTGTATTATGCAGGTGAGTTTGATCATCATGTTTCAAAAGATATGCCTAACATTTTAGCAAGTTACCAAACCAATGAAATTTTCCTAGATGGTATGCCAAATGACCACACTTTTGTAATACTAAAATAATAAAAGGAGTTTCCATTACTTAATGCTTGTGTAAAATGTTAAAACCCTAACTCATTCATTCATTCTTTATCCAGTTATTTGATCATTGAGGATATTATAGGCACTAGGTCTATAATTTTAACCAAGCACGCATAGTACATGCCCTTAAGAGCTCAAAATCTAATGAGAATGGTAGATATTATAATAAACACATATATAAGCTAATTAATATCTAACTGCAAATTGTGATAAGGAAAATAATAGTATGCCTTAATTACAAATAATAATCTAGTCTAGAGATTAGTGGTCAGGGCAGGCTTAGACATAATAGAGAGGCAAGAAGTGTTGTATTTGTTGCTCAGTATTTAAATTCTCAACAGAAACTGGTTTTATTATCTCTCATTTACAGATATAAACTATGAGACAGAAAAATTAGATAAACACACTTTTGTTATGTTACCATACAAAATTTTATGTTATTGTAAAATCCAGTTATGATGTGGGAGAGCATTTTGAAGTTTATGTGTTTGTGTGTTTTACTGCTTACCCATCTAGGGCCATTCCTGTCAAATGGGGTTGTGTCATTCTGTAGTAGCCTGGAGTTATCCCTGGAGGTTTAAGTCACCCGATGCCCTTAATTAGTAGTGGCAGGCTCAATTTTCCCTTCCCAATTTTTATTTACTTACATTGCACACAACTCTGAGGTGCATTTTAGTATGAGAACTACCGACTTTAAGGCAAATTTTAGAATACTTGGAGCAATGCATTCATGAATGTGCTTTAGGATCTCTCACAAACATGATTTTGGGCAACTGCACTTTTGGGAAAACTTGAAGAGCAGAGAATTTAAGGTCATCAGTGCAGCCAAACACCTTGACAGGGTGACAGGGTGATTACTATGCAGGTCAGATATCCATGTGCTTTTTTTTTTTTTTTTTTTTTTTTTTGAGAGAGTCTTGCTCTGCTGCCCAGCCTGGAGTTCAGTGGGAGTGATCATAACTTGCAGCATAGAACTCCTGAGCTCAAGCTATACTCCCGTTTCATCTTCCTTCAGCACTGAAATTACAGGTATGTGCCACTGTGCCTGGCCAAGATCTGCATACTTTGACAATCAAGACAACATCAAGGTCCTGGGGAAGGGGGCAGCTGAAACTGTAAGAAATGCACCTGATTGTGTACTCATATCCTAGAGGGTTAGAAGTGAGCCTCAGAGCAGACAGATCATGAGGTCAAGAGTTCGAGACCAGCCTGACCAACATGGTGAAACCCCATCTCTACTAAAAACACAAAAATTAGCTGGGCACGTTGACGTGTGCCTGTAATCCTGGCTACTCAGGAGGCTGAGGCCAAAGAATTGTTTGAACCCGGGAGGTGGAGGTTGCAGTGAGCCAAAATCCTACCACTGCACTCCAACCTGGGCGACAGAGCAAGACTCTGTCTCAAAAAAAAACACAAAAAAACAAAAAAACAAACAAACAAAAAAGTGAGCCTCAAGTACCTATATTAGTACAAGAATCTTAGAAAACTGCCCTGTGTCTGTTTTAACACAGAAGGTTAAATAGGTGATAAACTCCCAATATTTTACTTTATATTTCAGCATGATCATATTGTATTTATCTTAGATAAATTTCAAAACAGGTATTTTTATTTTTCCACCATGATTATAAACAAAAAGAAAACCCAATCATTTGTATGTCTAATTGAATGTATATCTTGTTGAATCCTGAGGAAACAGAAGGATTAGCTGTAAACAACTAATGTTTGTAAACCATCTGAATGTGGGAGGAGATTTTTCCACCTGGAGAAATCTTAGAGATGATGGGGCCATGGATGACCCCGGAGAACATTGTCCTTATTCCCGGCTATATTTAAGGAGATTGAGAAGGAGTCATTGATATTCACTTTGGCCAAAACCCATACACCTATAGGGAAGTCATTACATGGTGGCATTGTGGCAAGTCTTACTGCCATCCTGAGGAACATCATGTCTGGTTGTTGGACATCAGGTCCACTGCACTGGCTTATATATAACTGAGATACCTTCATCTAAACTCTGAAATGACTAACTAAATCCGTAGGGCCTTGGGGCTATGTCTTAGAAACCCTCTAAGCCTTTTTGTTAGTCAAGGGCAGAGGCCAATGTGATTTTGACGAGAGGGAGCCTTGAGAACTGAAAGACCATTTACTGGATTCAGGCTGCCAGGCAGTTTAAGATAAGCTGGTAGAATTCACTGTTATAGTGAGTATATGGATCTAGACAAGTGGGATGTTAAAAGTGGCAAATTCCATCCCAGGTCACCTTTAAGTAGACATTATAAATCTTTACGTACAAGTTACTTTTCTTCTCCGTAGGAGGCTGGTGAAGATTGCTAAGGTGACTCCCATTTATAAGGAACTGGTGTAAAAGATCCTGGCAGCTATTGTTCCTGGTAATCAGTTCCTTCTCCACTAGCCTGAAATTACTTTCAAGGTAGTTCATAAGCAGGTTTACAGTTATTTTATGGCTTGCTGTTTAATAGTGCTTTCCCAGTCTACATTTTGCTCAAGATATTTTACCTCACCAACAGGGCTTAATTTATTGGCTCTATTAGGCATGGACACAGAGTTAGAGAAAGGATTAAAGTAGTTGTTTTCTTATTGCACAAAGTAGATAGGTCCGACCAAATCTGCCAGATTTTAAAGCTTGACTCTGTTAGTTTGCATTTGACAGGAATCAATTCTATATTTTTCTGAGGAAAAAAATGTGAATTAATTCTAGTACTAAACCCAGTGCCTGGTACACAGTTAGCAACCAGCCTACATTTGCTTATTGACAATGCATTTTCAAATTTATTGGTTGCCGACCCTGTACCAGGCTCCATGTCCTGCATGTATGTCGTGGCCTATATTTTTATGATAAATGAATGACTCCACTCAAGGTTATTATTATCTATGGGGGAAACATCTATAAACAAAACAATTAATGGTAAAACCAAGTAGAATAAAGTGAACATTTGACAGCTAAAACAAAAATTTAGTTAAAACACTCAGGGGAGAAAGATCCTCTCTTAAAGTAATAATGATAAGACTCATGGAGAGGATTATTTCTGGGTCCCCATAAAGTATGCTACCAACTATAGTGTGCTGCACTTGAGTGAAAATGTCATTGTCAGCTCACTGTGACACCAGGACTAAAGGAACCATTTCATATTAGAGTTATCGATGTTTATTTTCCTCACGTCAGGAAAGGTTGAACAGTTTTTGTGTTTCAATCACAAGTCTCCATAGTTTTGAGTCTAAGTTTCAGTTGAGCTGTCCCAGATGCTCACAATGGTGGTCACTTTCTCCATAGAATAATGTCAATTGTTAAAAGAAAGAAAAAGAAGAAGGGATATGGGTGAGTTGGGAGGAGAGAGCTGATACTGCCAAAGAACACTAAAATAACACTTAACAGTAGAACACTAGACACATATAGTAGAAAACAAATCCATTCAGAAAGATATTCTCATAAATCCCCTTTATAGTGACAACTGGGGCTCTTTAAATGGACAAAAATGATGGACTGTTAGGCAGCATTTGAAAAGAAGGTACATATTAAGATTATGTGAATACATGATCAATTACTACTGATCTCATATCAAGTGAAATAAAGCCAGATTCTAAAGATATACGTGAAAAACAATAACAACTATGTTAAAACACATGCAACTTCATGTAGTAACATAGTGGAGCAAAGAACATAAACTTAATAATAACAATTGCTTTAGGATGAAAAGGCAATTGTTTTTTAAAAAACTGTTTTGACAGTGATCATATTTTAACTATGAAAATGTAGACTTTGTTTATTGAGTTGACATTGAGCAGAAAAGTCTTGCAGGGGAACAGATCCCCTTCAAGATTGCACCTGGGAGGTGGGAAATGATTGTTTATTTAGCATTAAGGATTTTGTCATAGATTGCAGAGGAATGCTTTAGCCCCTAACTGTGCTGCTCTGCTCTGTTCCCACTTGATCTGCACTTGCGATACAGAAGTGTTTTCTGAGGGTGTTCTGAAACAGTTCTAGTCTGCTTAAGGTCACACAGATCAACCCTGGATCCGTGTCTCAGTGGAGGAAAGTTGAGGGGAAGGCAGACAGAACTGACTGCTCATGGGGTCCCCACGTGGTTAAGACCCAGAGAGAGCTTAATCAATGATGTGAACTGGCTGATGTGAGTTGCAGAGACACAAACTCACAACAGAGTATCAATCGGCATTAGTGATCCTTAGGGACATGGTCTACTTAAAGTCAGCAATCTCAAAAGGCCAGACTAAGTTCTTATGATAGAAATGACATATGTGTAAAACATTGCCTTTTTGCTTTCAGATCTAAATTGGCCCTTTTATGTTACATGGCACAACTCTCTAGAATCGTAACTTATTTCTTGCCAAGACAGATTTCAAGTTACTTCTTTGGGCAAAATTTTGACCTTTACTTTGGATCCCTTAGAGACACATTTCTATATGGAAGTCTTAGTCACACTGGTTCCAACAAGACTGAATTTAGTGCTCGACACTTAATAGGTCCCCAGTAAATGTTTGTTAAATGGGATAAAAAAGATTCCCAATTTCTTTCCTCCTGTCTTCACAGCAGCAGCATACTGTGCTCCTCTATCTGGAATGTGTCTGAAGTGACTTGATGGCTTTATCATGGGTGGGGGCACTGTCATGCTTTAAAAGGCCCCCTTCCTCTCAGGGGAGTGCAGGCTTCACTCTTTGCTCATCCTCCTCACTCTGTGTTTTGAACTTTTCTTTTCACACTGGATTTCTGTTTACTGCAAGGCCTTTAGATATGATGCCTCTGTGGTTTAGGCACCTAGCCTCCTTCTTTTCTTGGAGCGGACATTGGCACAATTTCATTTCTGAAGCAACTGGCATCTCAGATTATGCCTTAAGTCCCCTAACCCAATTTAAAGCTTTCTTTTTCTCATAGCTTTTATAGATCACTAGCATATATGTTGCCTAGCCATCAAATCTAATAAGAGCAGACAGTTTTGTCTCTCCGATGGTTCCTGTGTAATAATCCCACATCCATATGTCATCTAACACAGACCCTTTTGTCAGGTTAGGAAAGTGAAATTCTGAGCTTAAAAATAGAGGACATTCTCCGTGGAGTTGCAGCCATGCCAGAGTTCTACGTGCTTAAAAAATGGGCTATGCAAAAACTGCTTCACTGCACAAAAGCTAACACATCCCATGTTATTGACTCCCTCAGAAGCAATGTCTAAGACCACTGCTCCAGCTGGTAGTGACATCGGAGTCTTAACCGCCGTTTAGCACATTTCCTGGGTTGTATGTTGTCCTTTGGCTGAACTCTCCAAACGCTGCACTTGCTGAGGTTGCTTTAGACTCAAGAGTGTCATAGCAGCACTTTTTGTTATTATTGCATTAGCTTCCTTGGGTTCGGATGTCACAGTGCAGTACAGATAAGTGAAAAATTAAGGAAGAACTAGCAAAAAAATAAATAAATAAAGCACATGTTGGAAGTCACAGCATAGCATAATTACCATCAAGATACTAACTTTCTAAAAAGAGGACTATTCAAGAACTAAAAAGATGCTATGTTGGGATGTTGTATCACTTCTTGCCAGTATATAGCCAACTCTGATTTAGGATAAAGTACGAAAGTTCTGTTTCTAATGTATCTTCTAGAAGAACAGACCAGCAGTTAAAACTTCTCATTAATAAGTGCAACTTGCAACATATAATAGATTTAGAATACAGGCTTATTTGAATAGTAGGGATAGGGATGGTGATAAAGGTTTTTACAATGTTACAAGCTAAGCATTTTACATCCATGTTCTCTTTCAACACATCGCTCAGTATATCTACCCTTCAGAGACCTCTATAAGATGGGAATGGTTATTCCCATTTTGTAGATGATGTAACTGAAGCGTAGAGAAGTGACTTTTCTGAGGTCACATGGCTAGAAAGTACAGGAAACAGATGACCCTAATTGCAGATCACTCATATATCAGTTGTTGTTTCTCAGGGAAGCAGAATAACTATAAGTTACACAGAATAAACATTTATTATAAGGATTCGATATTTCACGATTATGGGAGCTGTTTAAAAAAAATCTAAGGGAGGCTGTTGCCTCTGCATTTCTAGTGGTGGGCTTGAAGTTTCTGTTGGTGAGCTAAGGGAATATATTATAAGGATATAGAGGTATCTTATTGGACATGGGGTCCCAACAAGTTCCTGCAATCAGCAACTGGCAAGTTATCAGGAACCAAGGTGTTGGTTTGTTCTCTCTCTCTCTGTCACCCTCTCTCACTCTCGGTATCTGTTGCATGTTCTCTTTCTGGAGATTGACTTGGTTTTTGTATTTATTTATTTGTTTGTTTGTTTTTGCTTCTTTGTGCATATAGCAGAAGATGGGCCCTTGTGTAGCTATCCAACCTGTAGATTTTATATCAAACAACAACAGTGAATGCCTTGGAACTATTAATTCTAATTCCGGATTCCAGGAAAACAGAATCTCATTAACCCAACTTGGATCAACTGTGACTAGGGAGGAGTAAAATGAAGACAAGGAGGGTCATGGGTGGGCAGCCACCTCCAAAAGTATGTTACAACCAGGGTTGTTCTGGCATGGTATAAAGGGTGGCTTTCAGGAGGTGATAATAAAACCTGGACATTTCTGAAAGTTAATTTGACAGGCTTTGCTGCTTGCTCTTGTAGCTGAGAGTTTCCTGTAACAAATTGGGCAAGGGGGCTGAGATTTTGCTTTGGAAACCAATGTATTCATTTACAACTGGATGTGAAAACTGCCCTGGAAGGATTATGTTCTATCTGGCTTCTCATGGTTTTTAGATAATTGTAGACTTGTTACAGAGATATAACCCAACTTCCACTTCCTCAATTCATTAAAAAGGAAACTGAAGATCAGAGAGATTAAAGGATTACTAAACTTCTCTTTTTAATTAAATTATATTTTAAACCATAATCCCTCATCCAAATTGTACAGATCCTTTTTGGAATGGTTTTAGAAAAGAACCTTAGTGATTAGAACTCTACTTGACAGATTGGGTTAATCCTCAGATCTTCAAGTGAATTGAGATTAAGCTAAATTATATATTCTCACTATATCTTAAAATAACTAATTTTCTCCCCAAAAGAACATGCATTTAAGCTGACAGTCTCTTGGTTCTGATTCTGCAGATGTCTCCAGTTTGAACATATGGTGATTGTACTTACCACCTGTGCTGAAATTCTTGCAAACACTGGGGATTTGAGACCAAATGTCAGCCCCAAGTTTGATATTTATTGGCTTCAGTAACTCTTTCTCATAACCTTCTCTCAACCTTAAAATAGTTTGAGATTATTATATTTCTCTGAATGTTAGTAAAAATGTGATTACCTTGTGGAGAACAGTATTTGAGCACTTGTGGTGACTTGTTTCAATTCTAGAATGTTATACTTTTCTTTGTCATTTTGGGTCTTTCTAAGTCACTAACTCCTTTTGTAATATATTGTAATTTTTTTTGTATTTTGTTATTTTCATTTTTATCATTTCATCATCTTATGTGAGTTTAAAGTCATTTGCAAATATAAAAAGAGTAAAATATTCTCCTTAGGCTCCAACGCATTTAACTTTTAGTGCTGAAATACTTTTATGCTGTTCTTATTTTATTGCACCTATTAATATTTATGTATAGTTAAATTCCCTTATAATATTTTCCAAGAGACCAAGCTTTAATAGTATAGGCAGAACAATGTGAAATGTATCATACAGTGAATATTGAGGCAATTTACAATAGTTTGCCTACAAGTAAGACACTTCTTAGCATAATATATCAGAACAAAATATATCTCATATTCCATAGACTTGAAATGGCCACTGAAGCAGGTTTGGAAAAAAAATGTTTATAAGCTTTAAAAAGGAGAGTGGAACGGAATTAATAGAATCAGGGGCTGAAATAGTGTACATTGACTTGATGTTTGTAGGCTGATTTTGGTCAGATGTTAAAAATATTTATATCTGATCAAAGTGGTATGTGAAGATACATTCCAATTAGTTGATTTTTGGTTCTTCTTTCATAAATGCGGAACATGAATTATAGACACATTAAGCAGCTTGAGCAAGGTCATTTAGCAGTGACCTGCCAAAAGAACTAATGGAAAGAACAAAGCATTACATCCTACTTTGTAGCTCTGTCTTAAATATTTGTACCACTGTAGGCAAATGACTTGCATTAGGTTGGCTCCTTCTAGAAACTCAGTAAACACTTGATCGACTGAGATACTCAGCCTCAGTTTTCTCATCTTTAAAATTGGAATGATAAAATCTACCCATATAATGGGGACAGGTTAGGACTTACGTGAAGATACTTGAAAAAGTTTAATGAGACAGCAAATAGCCATTATTTAGAAATTTAGAATTCTTGTTCCAGAGCTCACCTCCCATATTGCTTAACAAACAGAACATAAAGCAAGAGAAGCTGTGCCCACTTATGGTTAGTCAATATGTGATTGTAGAAGAAGAATACTGAAAACATTAGAAAAATTATGGAAGAGGAAGAGCGACCATGTAGAAAAAGCCAGCTTCGGGAAGAGCAGATGGTGATGTGAGCTGAGACTGACAAAATGCAAGGGTGATGCCCTCTCTACAGTGAAAGTCAGGAGATAACACTGCCCCTTTGCTTTTGATGCTCTGTGGCACTCTACTTTGCTTTCTGCCTTCAACTTGAACTAATTTATAAAGCAAGCCATCCATCATTCCAGTGAAGATGTGGGTTCATTGGTTGGTTAGAGTTCTGTCTTCATATCTCATTGCCAGCATATGGTCTATGGTGAGTAACCCTTCTATTATTTGCACAGCTGTTGAGTAATATTACGTTAAAACATCACATGGACAATTATGTTCAATTATATAAAATGAATCTATTTTACCTAATGCTTATTCTCCAGGGTTTGTGCATCTTTAGTTACAGAAGTTTAGTACAGAGTGGCAGATGGCACATCACAGTGTTTGTCAGCTAATAAATTTAAATGTCATGGCATTCTACATTTTTTAGCATGTATATATCTATATACAGTATTTCAGCCAAATGCCTAAGCTCACTTTTGAGGTAGAGGAACAATTGTGTTAAACTTCATTCATCTATAACCTTCTTTTGTGTGATGATGTGAGCTTTGGGCTGGAGGGCAAGTGGCATTAAGCCAAAACGTTTTCTCCTTCCACTTTGGCCTGTTGCTGTTCCCCAAGGGCAACACCTGTCAGAAGCACTTCTGTGACATTGTCCTCTGGCCTTTCTCTAATATTGCTTTTCCAGTCTCTGTTCTTGCCAGGTGATAGTGGCACTGCTGTCACATTTTCTCCCTCAGCCCAGTGATTCTAGCAAACTCTTCAGTGGAACACTAGTAGCATTGTATATTTAATTTGCATCTTGTCCCTTTTCAAAACTTCTTCTCATTCCATTGGTTCAAGCTTTTGTTGGCGAGGCAGGTATATATTTGACTTGCAGACTAGGAGTCTGGTACAGCTGTTCCCTCTCTCACTGAGAATGTAGGTTGCCTCTTTTCCAGTCCTTCCCTCTTGCCTTCTTCCTTGAAAGGAAATATCTCTCCGTATAGGCTACCTTGCTGGGAACTTGTTCTTCTTTGCTTTCAATCTCTTTTAAAACTGGCTGGCCAATGGGACTCATACTTTGTTTCTTTGAGACTAAGGGTTCACCTTTTACCTGGATCTGAAGACTTTCATGGGATCATCATGCTATAGAAATAATCCTGCTTCCTTCTTTCAGATTTGGCAAATTCCTTTCCATCCCTGACCACATGGCTGCGATCTTTATGAACTCATGTTGCCTTTGAAGTGCACCAGAGGATCCCAGTAAAACTCAGGTTGTGCACTGTAATCAATAGTAACATGCGAAACCTCAGCTGTTTCCAGAAGTCTATACTGTCCTGAAAGTCTATCTCTGTTCTCTCTCTACCTTTAAGATCCTCCACTGAGAAACTTCATTGTGAAATTGCTTTATATGAAGAAGTTCACCCTATCCCTTTCTCTCTTTTAAGCAACATTACCTGTTCTGTTTGATGGATTATAAACAGAGTTCCATTGACAGGAGGCAGGACAATGGAATGATTAAGAGCCCAGACCTTGGGGGCAGAGTATGGGTTTGAAGTCTAGTTCTGTCACATGTTAGTCTAAATTTGATCAAATTTTTCCCCTTTGGAGCCTCAGTTTTCTCCTTTGTAGAACGGGAATCGTAAATTATACCTTAGAGAAACATTGCGGAAATTAAATAAGCTAAATCATTTACAGCACATACCATGGTGAGTGACACAGGGTAAACAATCAATGAAGAGTAGCTATTATGATGACTGGAATTAATTTTGAAATCAGAAATTATTCATTTAGTAAATCATTATTAAGCTAATAATAACTAACATTTATTGAGCAAGGATGTGACCCCACTCTTTTTTTTTTTTTTGAGACGGAGTCTCGCTCTGTCTCCCAGGCTGGAGTGCAGTGGCACGATCTCAGCTCACTGCAAGCTCCGCCTCCCGGGTTCACACCATTCTCTTGCCTCCCGAGTAGCTGGGACTACAGGCGCCCACCACCACACCTGGCTAATTTTTTGTATTTTTAGTAGAGACAGGGTTTCACCGTGTTAGCCAGGATGGTCTCGATCTCCTGACCTCGTGATCCACCTGCCTCGGCCTCCCAAAGTGCTGGGATTACAGGCGTGAGCCACTGTGTCTGGCCGTGACCCCATTCTTATATGTTTATGTTTGTCTCTGGAGTTTATGTTCTAGAATTTCTGCAGTTACCTTGGAGTTCATGGATTTCTTGTACATGCACCCAGCTCTGTGGGAAAGGGAGGACCACTGGCCCCAAATTAAAATGTGGCTCCATCACTAACTCTTGCATGCCTTTAGACAACTCATTTATCTCTCTATGCTTTGGTTTCCTTATTTGCTAATGGTGACAATAACATCTCCCATTTCGTGAGATAATAAAAGTGAAATTGAAATCGTACTCCAAAGAGATAAAGCAACCAATGTCTAGTAGAAATTCCTGAGCTTGCAGGATGGTAGATTACAAAAAACAGAAACAACTTGATGAAACCCTGAAACTCCCTCTGCTTATAAGATAACAAAACTGGCTAAAATCAGTTGGAACCAATAAGACCAAATGAAGTCTGTGCAGACCAAGCGTGCCACCTTCACAGCCCAAATTTCTGCTGCATATTTCATATTAACTCTTCCCAAGTCTGTACACGGAACTCATAAGGAGGCATGAAGAAATAATGGCAGATGCTTAGGGACTTTCCAGACCTCCCCTTTCTTTCAACCAATCACCTACTAATGCCAGAATCCACCCCTTAAACCTTTCTAATAAAATTATTGCCTTAAAGCCAGCACAGGGAGACAGATTTGAGCTGGACACCTGTTTCCTCATTAGTCAGCTTTCAATAAAAAGCTTTTCATTTTTCAAAAACGCAGTGTCATTTCCTTACTTCTGAATATATACTCAGGAGTGGAATTGCTGGATTGTAAAGTAGCTCTATTTTTAGTTTTTGTTGTTGTTGTTGAGGAACCCGCAAACTGTTCTCCATAGTGGCTGTATTAATCTACATTCCCACCAGTGTATGAGAGTTTCCTTTTTTCCACATCCTTGTCAGCATTTGTTTTTGTCTGACTTTTGCATAAAAGCCATTTTAACTGGAGTGAGATGATATTTCATTGTACTTTTGATTTGCATTTCTCTGATGATCAATGATGTTGAACACCTTTTTGTATGCTTGTTTGCCATTTGTATGTCTTCTTTTGAGAAATATCTATTCAGATATTTTGCCAGTTTTTAAATCTAATTGTTAGATTTTTTCTTATAGAGTTGTTTGAATTCCTTATATATTCTGGTCATTAATCTTTTGTCAGATGGGTAGTTTGCAAATAGTTTCTCCCATTGCAGAGGTTGTCTCTTCATTTTATTGATTATTTCCTTTGCTGTGCAGACTCCTTTAAACTTGATGTGATCTCATTTGTCCATTTTTCCTTGGTTATCTGGGCTTGTGGGGTATTACTCAAGAAATATTTGCCTAGTCCAATGTTCTGGAGAGTTTTACCAATGTTTTATTTTAGTAGTTTCACAGATTTAGGTCTTAGATGTAAGTCTTAAATCCATTTTTATTTAATTTTTGTATATGGTGAGAGATAGTGGACTAGTTTCATTCTTTTGCGTATGGCTATCCAGTTTTCCCAGCACCATTAATTGAAGAGAATGTCCTTTACACAATGTATGTTCTTGGCACCTTTAACAAAAATGAGTTCACTGTGGATGTATAGATTTATCTCTGGGTTCTCATTCTGTTCCACTGATTATGTGTCTGTTTTTATGCTGCTACCATGCTGTTTTGATTACTATAGTTCTGTAGTATGATTTAAAGTCAGGCGATGTGGTTCCTCCAGGTTTATTCTTTTTACTCACGATAGCTTTGGCTATTCTGGATCTTTTGTGGTTCCATATAAATTTTAGGATTTTTTTTCTATTTCTGTGAAGAACATCATTGGTATTTTGATTAAAATTGCATTAAATCTGTAGATTGTTTTGGGTAGTATGGACATTTTAACAATATTTATTCTAATCCTTGAACATGGACTTTTTTTTCATATTCACATAATTTTATTAGCATATATTATAATGGTGACATTTTATTATTATTTTTGTTAATATCTTACTGTGCCTAATTTATAAATTAAACTTTATTATAGGTGTAGAAAAAACATAGTATATATAGGATTTGGTACTATCCATGGTTTTAGGCATTTCTTGGGGGCCTTGGAACATATCCTCTGTGGATAATGGAAGACTACTGTACTCCAATGCAAATGTCTTTTAACATTCATGATACAAAGAAGAATATATAATAAAATCTGTATTGCTATGGTAGTTGTGAGCATTTTTTTAAATCTTTTTATTGTTTTCTGTCTTCTTCATTTTCTTGCATCAAAGTTTTATCTTTTTTATGGTAGAGATCTTACTTTCTTTGATTAATTCCTAGGTCTTTTATTTTATTTGTAGCTATTGTAAATGGAATTACTTTTTTGGTTTAAGATTGTTTGCTGTTGGCATACAGAAATGCTCTGATTTTTGTATGTTGATTGTATATGCTTCAACTTTACTGAATTTGCTTATCAGTTCTAATAGCTTTTTGGTGGAGTCCTTGGGATTTTCCAAATATAAGATTGCATCATCTGCAAACAAGGGTAATTTGACTTCTTCCTTTCCAATGTGGATGCCCTTTATATCTTTCTCTTGTCTGACTGCTCTACCTAGGACTTTCAGTACTATGTCAAATAACAGTGGTGAAAGTGGACATCCTTGTCATGTTCCCGATCTTAGAGGAAAGGCTTTCAGCTTTTCCCCATCCAGTAGGATGCTAGCTATGGGTCTGTTGTATATGGCTGTTATTATGTTGAGGTACATTTCTTCTGTACTCAGTTTTTGAGGGTTTTTTTTAAAATCATAAAGGGATGTTGAATTTTGTGAAATGCTTTTTCAGCATAAATTGAAATGATCATATGATTTTTGTCCTTCATTCTGTTGATATGATGTAATAAATATATTTGCTTATATGTTAAACCATCCTTGCATCCCAGGGATAAATCCCACTTGGACATGATTAATTATCTCTTTAATATGTTGTTGAATTCAATTTGCTAGTATTTTGTTGAGGATTTTAATATCAATATTCACCAGGCCTATTGGCCTATACTTTTCTTTTTTAGATGTATCTTTGGTTTCAGTATCAGGGTAATACTAGCCTCACAGAATGAGTTTGGAAATATTCCCTCTTCCTCTATCTTATGGAAGAGTTTGAGTAGGATTGGTATTAGTTCTTTAGATGTTTGATATAATTCAGCATTGAGGCCATTGGCTCTCTGGCTTTTTATTGCTGGAAAATTTTTATTAAAGCTTCAATCTTGTTACTTGTTATTAGTCTGTTCAGGTTTTAGATTTTTTCATGGTTCAATCTTGGTAGGTTATATGTCTAGGAATTTACCCATTTCTTTTTGATTTTCCAATTTACTGGCATATAGTAGCCATTAATTATCATTTGAATTTCCACAGTATCAATTGTAGTATCTCCTTTTTCATCTCTGGTTTTGTTTAGTTGAGTATTCTTTTTTATTAGTCTGGCTAAAGATTTGTCAATTTTGTTTATCTTTTCAAAAAAACAATTTTTCATTTCATCGATCTTTTGTGTCATTTTCTTCATTTTATACCAAGGCTACATCCAACTGTATTGCATTTATTTTCTTGTATAGGATAGGTAAGGACTAGAAAAATAAAAATATAAACATTTTGAGAGTGATGGAAATGTAGGTGGTTATGTTGTTTATCTTTTTAATGTTTTTGGGTATAATGTCTTTGCAACCAGACCCTTGTTTTGGGCAATGCTAAGGAGGAAGTGGTGATTGATTGTGTGAATAAAGGCTTTTAGTGTTTCTTATTTTCTGACTGGGGCAACTTAAATGAGATTTTGTTTATTCTGTTCAGTAACTACTTGCTCTTTTCTTTTGCAGGAGGCTGGAGTCAGTTATTAGGGTGAATTGCAGAGATTTAGATTCAAAAATCTCTTAGAAAGCCAAGAAAATATTTCTGTTTCAATACAGTTACAGCAAAAAGACACCAAATGTAGATCAATGGGCAAGGAAAATTGTTGTTTTCCTTGGAGATGACAATGAGAATAACAGGTGTGCTGACTGTCAGCTTTATCTGGCAATAGTGTCATGACTGATGACATGATGGTATGTGTGACCTTGAATATTCTCAGAATGCACTGAGAGTAAAGGTGTCACTGATTCGACATAAGTGGAAATTCTGGAGATTTTGCAAATTGTAATTATCCCAGTTAGTCAAGGGCCATGGTCAGATATGTCTCTGAACTAAAAGAATGTACCAGCTTAGGGAGAAGAGGACTTGATTTTAATGAACCTTTCTAAGAATGGCAGGTTCCCAGTCCAACCAGGAAGTTGTCAAAAGTGGAAACAACTGGCAGGAGAGGAGGTAAGAGAAGCTGCCCTGGCGACTGCAGGTCAGCACTGCTCACCTTTGCTTAAGCAGGTATGTGAATAGACGTGGTTGACCTATGATTTGGGTGTCATGGGTCTCAGGTCTCTCAGTGTGGGGTGAGGGAAAGCATGGAGGGAAGGAATGGTGGTGTTGCAGTTATTGTATTTTCTAATATGCTTGAGGCAGCACAGAACCTACAGAGAGCCCAGGGCCTAATGTCTTTGAGCTGTTCTTCCAGGGACCCCTGTGTTAGAAATTCTTACCTGTCCACAGTCTGCACTATACAGTGCTAAAAACAGAAATACAGGGATACATTTATTTTAGTGGATTCCTTTCCCTTTATATGCTTCACTGTGACCATCAAGGAAAAAAGAGGAGGGGAAATTTGAGACTATCTAGTTATAACACCTTCACTTTTTAATGAGAATTTCTCTCTCTCCACACCCTCTTTGTTTTTCATTTCTTCTTGTCTTTTTTTTTTTAATCAGAAAATAAAGTCATTCTGATGAAAAAAGAAATAGAAGCTCTTACAGTGTTGCTTTGTGAACAGAGAACGGTTCTTAGACAAACCAGTCCCTAACTCCTGGCCCAGTGGCTGCTTGCGTCTGGCCAGGCCTTGCTGCCAGCCTGACAGTCACCAGTAGGAACTGGCATCTCTAGTTATGTTTTCTGACTTAAATAGGCAGAGGTTTAATGTAGTGGAATATGATTCGGCCAGGGTTTTGGACAGAATGAGACCGTGGAGATCTGTATTATTTGAGGATGAAGGACAATAGAGGCAGAAGAGACAGGAAATGGCCCAGGGAAAAGAAGGAGTGAGAGAGAATTGGGAGTGTGGTGAATGGGGGTGAGGGTCCCAAGGCATTGGCCTCTACTGGGAGCATAAAAGACTGAAATATTGACAGCTCAGGTACTGGGAAAATGGAACTGGAAGTGATAAACAAATGTCCCTATCTCATGGTGCAGAAAGACTGTGGCCCAGGCAGTCTGGCTCATGATCCTGTAGACTCCCTCTCTTGATCTGAGGTCCTGGGAACTGGGGTTCCTTTAGGATGCTTGCTGATGTACACTGGTTTTCAAAGTAGGAGACATTTCGGAAATAGGACCAGGTCTCCTTTAAGGAAAATCAATCTCTCCTCTTTTTCCTTTCTTCTTTTCGATTCTTAACCTCTCCCCATTTGTTCTTCTGATAGAAACAATCGCAGATGGGATGAAGATCAACTGTAGGCAGGAAGCCAGAGTGAATGCAGGGGAGAGGAGTGGACCTTCTGTGGGAAATGTGGAGCCAGGAAACATGGACCATATGTGTCTGGATTTCCATATCCTGAGTGAGGCCATTGAATCCTGAAAAGGATGAGAGCCCTGGAAAACCTGGGGGAGTGAAAGGAAGCCAAAGGGGAGGCTTTTTAAAGCAAAGGGGATGGAGATGGCTATTGGCACAGTGTAGTGGTGGGCTCTGGGAAGCCAGTTTTGATAGTCGGTGAGAGAAAGCAGTGCACATTCAGGAAATGAGAGCAGTTCGTGGTGCTTTGCACGAAAGCCCTTGTATGTCCTGAGAAAGCACTTAGACTTTATCTGAGAGTCAGAGTGGACCACTCTGGCATCAGTTAGCTCAATGAGGCAGGCAATGGATTGAGATGCTTAGGATAGAGGTATAGGAAAGCCAGAGTCAGAGAATGCTGTTAGGAGGATTAGCAGGAAACCATGCAAGAAATACAAAGGCCATAACCTGAAGCAGAAACAGAATGGAGAGGCAGGTGGTGAAGGGGAAAGGAGGCTCAGGGTTTATCCCAAGATGAAGAGAGGGAAACTTGGGTTTCGTGCTCCCTCTGGGATAAACATTTTCTCCAAAATAATTGATTCATAAGAGACCAAAAGGTATTAAATAAATAAATGTTATCTCTCTTTCCAAACTAAAGTTCTAGACAAGCTGGAGAATAGACAAGGAAGAAGAGAAGAATCCAGAAGGAAGGGCTGTCATTTCTAAACAAAACCTGAGGGCAATAAAACCCTCCTTGGGCTATGGCCACTGCCAGGAGAGGTTTGGGTCAGTGGTGTTTCACTAACGCCCCTTCCCTTAATCTCCTGGGTGAGATCTAAGACTGGAGCACTGAGATGAGTTTTCATGAAAGCTGGAGGGAAACAAAGGGGAAGTAAACATATGGTAGCATGTAATCAGAGAGTCTGGCTTATAAGAGATGACTGCCTGCTAAGGACACAGAATCAGTCACCTCAACTCCACAATGTCCAGATTTGAGAGAGAAAGATCCCGAGGAAAAAAGTAGTCAGTCCTGAAGACAACAATGACCTGTCCTCTAACAATCAGCTCATCTTAGTTCTTGACATGCAGAATAACAACTTCCTGCTGGGGTGACTAGATGGATAGATGGATGCACGGGATCTACAGGATTTCCTTATTTTTAATTTTTTGGCCCTTTTGCAACTTACCTCAAATTCAAGGAAGCCTCAAATCCCAGGGAATGTGTCACCTCAGGACGAGGGAGACAATTGGATGTGATATTTTCCAATGTTTCAGTAACTGGCATCAATTCTAGAGAGTAATTTCTAGAATCACTTTGATAGTTTAGTGTGGTTAGCGAGGCTAAACTAGAGATAAATGGCTAAAGGTGAGTAGAGGGAATTCCACTGGTACCGGTGGGGTAGGCTGTGATGTGATCCAATTTATATATAGGACAGATGGTACAATGGGGATATGGATTTGGAACAGCAAAAGCTGAAACACTGGTCCTGCCTTTCTCTGATTTATATCTGAACCCCTATCTCCCCAGAGCTCAGCTGGGATACACAGAGAAAGTCTCTGACTTGCAGAGAAACAAACTCATTCCTGGCAGGGACTGGGTTCTCTCCAGGATATAGACCTAGTACACCAAGGGAATGATGTTTATTTTCCCTTCTCACCAGCAGGGGCACAGAGGGAACAGCTTTAAATCCAGATGGCCAGGACTGTGCTGGAAAGAAGGGACCAATAGCAAGCCATAAAAAGTAATACAGAGCTTTTTTTTTTTCTTCTTCTTAGTCCAATCTGTCCTTTGGACACTTGTGTAGCACTAACAACAACAATAGCTTTTAATAATTATTCTCTTAATTTGTTCAATGCTTTTTTATATGTAATATCTCATAGAATTTTTACAATAATCTATAAGAAAGGCATTACCATCCCAATTTCATGCTTGATGAGTCAAGGTTAGAGAGGTTCAGTAAGTTGTTCAAGGTCACTCAGCTAATAACTGCCAAAGTTGTTCGAATCTCCAGTCAGTCTGACAGTGGCGTCCTTGTTATTTGACCCAGTGCATTGCTGTCCCTCTTTTAGCCATTTTTGTCGCTGCCTCTCTTGGTCATTTATGACTCTGAAGGACCTGAATGTCAGAAGGAGAGAAGTACAGAAACAGCTCAGGGACAGCAAAAGCCCCTCTGTGCACTCAGATGATCCTGCATCCACTTCTGTGACATCATCTGCAGATCTGCTCACATGTTTCTCAGGGGAGCCCGAGACCCCAGAGAATGTCTCCAGCCTTGCAACTGGAATGGGAAGGGCATAGAAGTGCAGCTCTTCGTAAGGAATGAGTGAATCAACCATCAGATGTTGCTGCTGACTATAAGGACAATCAAGAAGCCATCATGCACATATTTGACGAAATTTTGTGGGGCATAGGGGTTTCTCTCTAGTCTAGACATCAGAAATACACTGACAGGGCAGATTTTGGTTTACTATAGAAAAGTAATTTCTAAGACCTGGAGTTGTCTATGGAAAAAATGGGCTGCCTCTATTTCAATGTCTGTCAGGCATATTAGAAAGATGATTCCTGTTGTAAGAGTTTGGGCAAATGGCTTCCAAGATCCCTCCTAATATTAAAATTCTAGTATCTAAAGCTTTTGAAAACTGTATTTCAGGCCCCATCTGGCTAAATTTGTTGATGAATAAGTGAATAGGAATTTATACTTGAAGGCAGATCTGTATTTTAGATACTCTACCAGATTTGTTGATTGAATAAATGAATGACAAGCTAGACCCTGAGGTTCTCCACATGTGTGTACACCACATTCTCCTCATCCTCTCCCATGTTCCATGATCCCACTTCCAAAAGGCAGGGCTGAGACTCCCTTGCTCAGCACCACCCTGCAGGCCCTCAGGGCACAGATATCCTCAGGCATTCACACTGACTGTGAGGAGAAGATCAAAGTGAAGGGCTAGGGAAGTCTGGCAGCTCTGGTGGGGTGCGGTTTTCATCTCCTTGGGGCAGAAGAGAGAGCAGCCTCTGGGTGACACAGCCTGACTGATGCCTGGGAGGAATAGGTTTGGGCAGAGCCATGTGCATGACAGGGAGAGGTGGAGACTGGGGATGAGGTCAGGATCTTATTGTCCTTGGAGGTAATGTCTGTGGTTCTGGAAAGCTCTTTACAGAAATCTTTCTCTCCCCAGCTTCCCAGGGGCTCAAAATCTTTTCATGGAGAAAAAGCCTTTCATCGTAAGATGAAACTCAAGAGTGTCAAACGCAAATGACTCTTGATCGTCATCTAAGCTAGAGTGAAGTGGAACCTCTCTGAGGTAGCTTATTGAGGTGAGAAATGGGGGAAAAGGTGGGAAGATTCTGCACTATTGAAAGGAGGCACTGTGGGGGAGGGAAGGGGCTCCCAGAGGACCAGAGCCCCAAGACATCTGAGGACTAATTTTTCTCTTACAGTTTTTCCTCAGCTAGAGGGAGAGGGTGATTGAGAAATGTCCCATTGGTCTAATGATAGAAGGTTGAATTTAAATAATGCTTCAAACCCTTTGACCCAGTCAACCATGCCTGGGATATTTTGGGCAATCCTGAAGCATCTCCTGAGGGATTTTTGAGAGCACAGTACCCAGAGGGTACCTTCAATGGTGTGGCAGATGACTGTCTCTGCTCCTGCCTCTCCTCATCGGAGCAGCTTTTAGCGCTCAGCCAGAGGCACCTTCCTCATGGGCACCTCTGGTGGACACAGAGCACCCACCATGGACTGACAGTGGCTTTGTGCCACCCCTCACAAAGCAAGTTTTAAAAGCTTTGTCTTGCAAGAAATTTTAATTTCCTTGGAAAATAGAAATGTCTGGTAACAAGTGTTTTTCATAACAACTTTCTGCTTTTTACAGAGTGGAGTCACAATTTTGGTTTGCATAGATATGAAAACTCTAGGCATGAAAGAAAACTTGATTATGCATTTAACCAAATGCTTTCACTAGTTGTAATTTTGATTCCCACATGCATTTATCCCAGTTTAAGCCTATTACGTTTGGCCAAGGAACCTCTAAGGCTCCCTACTGCTTTCAGCTTGAGGCTAATAGTTTCTCTGATTAGTTGAAATTCATGTAGAATTTCACTACATTTCACTACACCACTGATTCTCACCCCTGTGAGTCAGAAGTTTGCACTGTCTCCTTCACACTGCACTTCTGCATTCTGGTCAGCTTTTTCCCTTTTCAGGAATATCATCCTTTCCTTTTTTTGCTATCCACATTATTCTCATTCCTCTCCTGCCAGAGGTGTCTCCCTGTCTCAGAAGTCTGCCCCGTTTGTATCATCCCTTCCCATTGCTTCCTTCTCTTCCTAGAGCACTTGCAGTTTTTACCACTCAACTGAGCTTCACTTTTTTCCTGAAAATCCTGGTTTCTGTGTCCTTATCTGAGTGGAACAAGAGTACTTCTTGCCTGGAGCTGGACTTAGTAGGCATATATGTTGTTTTCTTCAAGTGGGGGAAAATCCATTAGTCTAACTCTTATCTACTCTTCCACCTCCTAATTCATAAAGATGTGAGTGAATATCTGAGTGGTAAATTTGAGAAGAGCAAATTGGGTGCAGCTAGCCCTGCTCTTTTGTTCCCTCTTCTCTTTGGAAGGCTGCAGAAAATATTAATTCTCCACTGTTCCTCCAAGAGGAAGTCTCCAGTTCTCTTAGGAGAAGTGTGCAAATCTGCCTGATGTGATGTCTGACTTTCAGGCATATATGTTCTTGCTCACTAAGCTACATCTTTCAATCTAACCATAATCTGCCATTCCTTTGTTTTATTTTTCAGTTTATTCAGTGTTTGCGTGAGGAAAAAAGGTGGTGTTTGTTGGGAATGCTAAAACAAGGAAGTGACGGTCTTGGCAGAGGTCAGTTGATGCAGGAGGCATCCATCACCCATAGTGCATGGCAATGGCCCTGTATGGCTGCTGCATCTCATTTTACTTTGAACAGACTAAATCTCAGTATAAGACCACTCCAAAACAGACTCTTGACTCCCAGAGGGGGTCATCTGGTAGGCAGAGTTTTTGGTTTGCGTCCATCTGGATGCTCAGTATTCCAGCCAAAGAAGGTATCTTGGTTTTGGCACTGTAAACGTTTAGATTTCCTCCTGATGAAAAGTGTCCAAGAGATGCAGATGCTTGGATATGCTGCTGCTGGAACCCAACATGGGCCTAGATCAGTGGGAGATGCTGGTTTTGTTGTTTACCACAGCTGGAGGCCCCATTGTCCAGCCCACTTGAACCCTATGGTCAACTTTGAGTGAGAAACAGAGACCAGGATCAGGTTTCACATAATTCAGAATATAAATTTTAGATTAAGTGTTCCCTCAGTCAACAGCCTTCCCTGACTATTTGTATTGTCACCAGCACATAGACTTGTAAAGTTATAAGAGAAGATCAAGAACCATCTACCAGAGTTGAGATATTGCCATTAGGCTGATAAGAGATTTACTGGGTTTGGAATTAGAGGCCAATAACAAAGCAACAACAACTCAAGACTTTTCATAAAGTCTTAATTTGTTCTCAAGAGATTTAGGTATTAGGTGGATCAAAGAGCAAAAATAGTTAAAGGACGCATTGTTAAACTTCAATCCCTCCTCTATCTCAGGCAGGGTATTAGATTGAATGATGCAGACCTGCAGATGACTGGGAAAACCTGCTACCCAGGTTCTGGCAGATTCTCAGCTGACAGGTGGGAGTGTAATATAGAGTATCAGACATGGTTCTTTTAAGAGTTTGCATGGACATACCACATTTAGGTTTAGGCACACTTAGGATAGGGGACATGGGATTGTGCTCAAGAAGTGAAATAAAGTGGCTTTCAGAGAAAGTTTTGCATTTACAATTTCACTTTATAGCTCCATATGTCTCCTGCACTCCAGGTTTGCATACCCAGATCTCTTCACAGGTGGCTTAGGATGACCAAGTCATCCCGTTTGGCCTGGGATTTTCCAAGTTTTAGCACTGCAAGTCTGGCATCCTGGTAAACCTCTCAGTGCTGGGCAAGCTAGGATAGTTGGTGACTCTGTAATGTGACATATTAATGGGTGGTCATGAGATGTTTGTTGAGTGGTTAGGGCATGTGGGTAAGTACTGTGACACCAGTGCAAGTGTCATGTGGAGGAAAAAACACATGCTTCAGCCTGAGGCAGACTTGGGTAAAAATTCTCATCCTGACTTCCTGTGTAACCTTCAATAAGTTATTGATCTTCTCTGAAAGATAATGTGTATACAGTATCTGAGATAGAATATTAATATCAGCTGCTCAATTAATGGTAGGTGTTATATGACTTGAGACATAACAGTGATAATAAGGAGAAGATTGTAATCAGTTGCTCCTGATTCATATGGAGGTACACAGAGACATAGAAAAGTCTTGTATGAGCCCAAGGACCCTTTTGAGGTCTTGATGTCTAGTGTAGTTTTATGACCTGAGTCTTATGAGGATATGCGGATTCAGAAGTATCTCTGTATTGCTTTTCATGCCACTGTGGAGACACTTAGGAGAAAAGAAAGCAGGATTCTCTCTACTCTTCCAATCTCATCCTTTCTGACATTTTGTTTTCTAGGGGTTCATGCCACCTGATGGTGAGCTAGCATTTGGTGCTGTGTGGAAGGAAGGTGATTGGCTTATGCTATGGAGGACATAGTTTCACAGGCTTGGAGAATATCAGAGACTGGAGGGGCCTCGGAGTGTATCTAGGTCAATCCCTTCATTTTATGTGTGAGCAAACTGGGTAGGAATCGGAAATAAAGTGACTTGTCCAATATTATTCAATGAATTAGTGGAGAGCTAGGGCCAGAATTGAGGTCTTTTGATAACTAGTGAGAATATTCTCCATCATATGGGCAGCCTTTCCTCAGCCACATCTTCCTTTACCTTTGCTCTTGTTCGTAGCAACTTATGGACTCAAACTGAAAGTCTGAGTTGAACTTCCTTTATCTTTGCTCTTGTTCATAGCAGCTTTCAGTTTGCTTTCTATTTCTGCGTAACAACTTTCCACAAACTTAGTGGCTTAAAACATCACACATTTATTATCTTGGTTTTTGTGGATCAAAAATTTTTGCACAGATTAGCTTGATCTTCTGCTCAGGGTCTCCCAAGGCTGTAATCAAGATGTTGAATGGAATGATCAAATCAGACAAATTAGCATATCTATCACTTCAAATATTTACCATTTCTTTTTGGTGAGAACATTTAAAACCCTCCTTTTCAGGTATTTGAAATACATTTTTATTAACTATTCAAAACATCACATTGTACCCCATAAATATATACAATTATTTGTTAATTAATGAAATAAAATGTAAAAAATGATATAGGATGATGTGTGTTCCTTTCTGAAACTCAGGGCCCTCTTTCAAGTTCGTGTGCTGGTTAGCCGAGTTCCTTGTGATTAGAGGACTAAGGTCTTTCTCCTCCTTGTTGTCAGGTGGAAGCTTTCCTTAGCACGTAGAGGCCATTCACAGTTACTTACCATGTGGCCCTCTCACAACATGGCCACTTCTTCAAAGCCAGTGGGAGAATCTCTCCCTTTAGGAAGCGATTTATCCCTCTTTTTAAAGGCTTTCACCTGATTAAGTCAGGCCTGCCTCAGATGATCTCCATTTTGATTAATTCATTATGGCCAAATGATTTGAGAACTTATTTACATCTGCAAAATCTCTTCACCTTTGCCAAATAATATAACCTAATCATGATAATGATATTCTATCAAATTCACAGATTCTGCCCAAACTCAAGATGAGAATTACACACATAAGTTATATATACCAGTAGGTAGAAATCTTCAAGGCCATTTTAGAATTCTCCCTACCACAGATTTCCTAAGATATCATGGCTTAATACTCAAAGAATTAAGTGTTGCTGTTTTAATCATTTTCGGAATCCTTGAAGGAGAACTAGGATTACAGTTACTGTTCTTTAGGCTTAAAATGAGCTTCAATCAAGAGGAGGAAGGAAAATTGCTTAAGTCAGACTCGACAGCTAAAGGTAAAAAATGCCTAGATTCTTTAAAACTTTAGTTTAAAAGCACTCTGGTGTTCAGCTCAGCTAAAGGAAAGGATGCTTTGTTACAGAATACAATGACAGCTCTGGAAAATAGCAGCCTCTATAGCTTCTGACACCAGGAACACAGATGTAGGAGGGGAAACAATTTTGTAAAAAGCTACCTTATTTGGAAAAAGTCTTGGTTTAAGTAAAAAAAAAGGGGGGGAGGTGGGGTAGGGGGCTGAGCTTTGTATGTTTGGAAATGAATAGAAGCAGATGTTCTTCAGCAGACCCACCTAGTGTATGTATGACCAGGGTAAGAGGATTGCATTGCACTGTTTTTTGGTTTCTTTTGTTTTTTGTTTTTTCCTAGATAGGGCTGAAAATATATAATTCTGATGGATTTTTAGCTTAACTGTTTACCTTCCTTTTCTTCCATTTCCTTTACTCCAAATTATCTGGTGTTTTTTTTTCTTTTTTTTTTTTTCTTTTTACTAGTAGCTGGTACAAAAATAAAATGATAATCTTGTACTTTATTAAAAACAGAAATAAACACATAACCACTACTGCCATCATTTAAGAATCTTTCCAAATATAGTGTCTTTGTTCTGTCTCTCTCTCTCTGTGTGTGTGTGCGTGTGTGTGTTTGTTTGTATGTGCATTTAATGGTTATAATATCAGCTATTTCTGCAATTTCATTGGCAAGATTTATCCCACAATAGGGTCACCCTGTCAAACTGAGGGATTATAGAATTTTTCTAGACCTAAAATTATAACTATTCAGCCTAGAAAACATAACCTATTGATTTCCTCTGCTCTTATGGGCTCACTACAGTAGCTAGTGTTTATTATGCCAGTTTGAGAGACTAGGAAAAACTAGAATTTCCCTTTAAATATCTGGGGCTCAGAGTTTCTGGAAGACCAAACATTCTTTTTTTTTTTTTTCACACAATGTTTTTGAACCTTGAATATGCAAAAGGATCTCCTGAGTTTTTGTTGAAAATGTAGAATGAGTAGATCTCTCTGGTGCACAATAATCTACTTTTTAAATAGGCTTTCTGGAAATACGTACTCAGGAAGTCCACACTTAGAGAAATATGATGAGTAACATAGTTTAAGGGTGCAGGGTAATTTCTTTTTTTTTTTAAGGACAAAAAGTTCAAGAAGGGCACTCGTACTTGTAAACTTTTTGTAAATGCCGTATTTCATTATGAGGACCCGGATACACATTATTATTGAATCAATGGTGGAATCAGCCACTATTGCCCACGCTGTTGTTTTTAGATATGTGCTCCTTTTTGCCCCATAAACTCCACACACAAATGCTGAATTTATATTCTCAGATTCCTTTGTGACACTCAGCTCTAAAGCCTTCTTCTAATAACGTTTGGCCTTCTGCATTTTCATCTTTCCCATGCTTTCGCTTACCTTCTTTTTTTGTTGGTCAAAGAGAGCTGACTGGTGTTCTGGAAAGTCCACTTGTTTAAAGAACAAGGGACTTCCTTCTAGCATTCTAAACATTTTCTTTCTTTAGGTTAGGGTCAGAAGCAAGGGCACCGACTGATGTCTTTAGCTTCTGCTAAAGGGATTTTTTTTTTTCCTTTCTGTAGAAGTGCTAAAGCATGCCCAGGGCCCTACTTTAAAAAATCTCTTTCTTTGTCCTTCTACTATTTTGATCAGATTGTCTGCATCCTGGAATCAAGTGCTCTAGGAATCCATGAACTAAAGTTAGACTGCATGCCCATAAAGTGAAAGGAAACCCCCCAAAACTTATTCACGCCTTCTGCTGACAATCCTTTTTGAAAAGCATTAATTCTTTAAGTAAGGCAAATGGTGTGTTATGAAGTGTATTGACTTTTCAGTCTCTTCTTTGGAGGTCTTACCCACTCTGCCGACTTCAGTTGATTCATGTGGAAGCTTCCCAAACCTATAGCAGTGGCCCTGACGTATCTTCTCAACTTCATCCCACATTTCTCTTTGACTATTGGCCATTTCTACTGGTCCAACATGCCTTAGTTGAGAACTTCAACAATAAGAAAACAAACTTATTATCCGCCTTTACGCAAGCCAGTGGCAAACCAGCCTCCTTCTCTACTTCTGTTCCTCATTCTCAACTCCCAAGCTGGGAAAGGTGAAATCATATTTTATTCCTCATTCTGCCGTAATTCTACAAATGGTCACTCTCAAGGTTCTATTTTCATTTCCAACAACTTTTATATACACCTCTTCTTTTCTATTTCAACTTCCTAACTCAAGCTCTTAGAATTTGAAATATTTTAAAAAGACCCTTAACATCAATTTATATACATTAATAACTTGCTGACACAGATGTGCAAACTCACACACAATAGAGAAAACTGGATATTATTTAGCACTTGGGAAAATAAATTTTCTTGAGATTTTGATAGATTAAAAAATTTCTGGATTTCAAGTTTTACACATAGGAATTACCGATTTTACTGCTCATAACATAGTAAATATTTCCACATTTTGGAAAGTCTCTCCTGTTGATAACCTAGGCTGAAGGTAGTTTAGCTCTCAGAGGACTCTAGTGAACACCAGTTTTCTGTTTCATACTTTACTGCTCTGTGCAAGCCAACCACAGTCGCTCCCAATCCCCTAGAGGTCCCTACCCTGGATCAGAGCCTTCAGATCTCCATTCAGGAGGAAGAGCAAAGTGAGACTGTTTTTAGAATCTCCTGGGAAGGCTTGCAGAGGCAGGTATCAACTGGCAATCAACCACTGGCCACTAGGGGACAAGAGCACAGAAAACCCGCAGAAACTGCATCATCTTAAACATGTGAAATCAGATATTAGTTGGGGTCCTATAACTTTTCAGATTTGAATTAAATTGCCTTCAGTCTACCAACACCATAGACTGTGGAAGTCTGAAGGCCTCCTTTGAATTTCTGTTATATCTCAAGGGGTATCTGTTTTGCTGACCTCATGGCTGTTTTCCTTTATGGCTCTGGCTTCTTTGTACACTACTTCTGTCCTGTTCTACCTGGGAACCCTGCTCCCCCTTCCAATTTTACCACGTAAACTCATACAAGTGACAACAAGTTGACTAGAATTGATGGAAAGTTTTGGTTGGTTTTGATGCATTATATAGCTTTTTGCCCTTACACTGAGTTCCTGTTTTCTTTACCTGGTCCACCTTTGCCCACCATAGCCTGCCTCCTAAATTGCTGTTAGGAGCTACAAACTCCTTCTTTTGTTTTACAGTTTTCTCCTTCCCTCTAAGCCTCAGTGCCAGCCAACCCTCAGTTCTTAGATTGTGTAGGGAGAGGTGGGAGGGCAGAGAGGGGGCCAGGGTTTATTTCCTACCCCAAGCACTTAAAGTGTTTTTTTCAAGGCTTCTTCTTTCCTTGACATTAATTATAGAGTTAGCTATTAAGATTAAAACATTTTCTGAGTTGCTAAATGCAAATATCACATATACATCCGAATAGATATATACATATATGTACAAAATACATACACATATGTAAAGGATATTCTATATAGAAAATTTTAAAATTATTACACACACACACACACACACACACCATGTAGGAAATACACCAAAATGTTAATAATGGTCATCTGAGTAATGGGATTATGGCTAGTATTTACATTTGTACTCATCCTTTACTGTAATTTTAACATCTAGATATGTATTATTTAATCATATAAAAAGCCATACAATATAATGGTAAGGATGCAGTGAGGTATCCCAAAGCCCACCTAGGGTCACAGAGAGTTCACTGCCCCAGTAGGCAGCAGAGGGGAGGCCTCATGCTTGCCTTGTGACTGTGGGACATCATTTCTATTCTCTGAGCTGTTGGGGACAGAGAACAGATCATTGAATTTGTAAGGATGGAGGTCACTGGTAACCTTGAAAAAGCTATTGCAATGCAGTGGTGCGGACAAGTCTGATTTTCAAATGGGTTTATTTATATTGTCTTCAAGAAATACTTGACATAATCTTCTAAAGAGATAAGTCACTTCAAAACCTTGAGAATGCAGAACATCTCTTTACTTTTCTGGATGTGGAAATTATAATGCGATCCACTGAGAGGTATGGGGGGCAGAATGGGCTTCTGGTAGATTTTTAATTGTAATTTTTTCTCTAGGGAAGGCCTATTGTAAGTTCCTTTGTTGTTCCTGATATTTAATGTATTTCTGCACCCTGCCCCCATCATTGATAAAGAAGTCTTACCTAGGAACTGGCTCAGGGAGTTGTTTTGGCTTTTGGAATATCCTTCACTATTTCTTATGTGTGTCTTCTTGTGACGAGGGGACCTACATTCAGGAGTGCCAACTAGGTGTAAGAGTATATTTGTGGTATTGAGAACACAAGGTTTGACTTCAGACAGATGTGGAACTGAATTCCAAGATGATCATTTATTGGATGTCATTTTGGGAAATGTCACTGAGCTTTCCATAACATCACATGCAACTGCTAGTCTGAGGCATTTTTGTCATAATATTATCTTTATCAGGCAGCTTTCCCACAATTTAAGGGAAAGCAGACTCATCTATATCAGGTAAAAATCACATATGGCTGGGTGCGGTGGCTCACGCCTGTAATCCCAGCACTTTGGGAGGCTAAGGTGGGCAGATCACCTGAGGTCGGGAGTTTGAGACCAGCCTGGCTAACATGGTAAAACCCCATCTCTACTAAAAATACAAAAACTAGCCAGGTGTGGTGGCGGGCACCGGTAATCTCAGCTACTTGGGAGGCTGAGGCAGGAGAACTGCTTGAACCCAGGAGGCAGAGGTTGCAGTGAGCTGAGACTGTGCCACTGCACTCCAGCCTGGGCAGCAGAGTGAGACTCCGTCTCAAAAAACAAAACGAAATGAAACGAAATGAAATGAAACGAAACGAAACCAAACCAAACCAAACAAAACGAACAAACAAACAACAACAAAAAACAACAAAAACTACATATTGGGCCATTGTCTTCCCCCTCTGATAGAGGCAGAAGCTGACACATGACATGGTGTTCACTCTGCAAATGGGAGCCAACATGATGTATATCAACTTGAACAGGAATACCCATGGGGGCCTGCAGAAGATGCCATCAGGAGTCAACAAGAAAGTGTATATTTCCAATTTTGTCTTTCCCATTTCACACTGTCTCAAAACTTAGGCCCTAGAGATAAAGCATCTCGTTAGGCAGAGTACTATAAAGAAAGTATGTTAAAGATGGTCCAGTTGTTGATCCTCATGTAGGGAACAGAATCCCAAAGCGAGCAACTTCATTCTTTGATGCAAAAGCAGAGACCCAAAGACAACACTGCTGCAAACATTACTCGGTTACTAAGGGAAAACCAGTAGGTGGTGCTGCTGCTCCGTGTGTTCATTCTGAGGTTCTCAAGTGCGCATGCAGAAGAAACTTGCTTTTCAAATGGCGAAGTGTTTTAATGATGCTGATGCAAAGGTCTGCTAAAAAAAGTAGCCCCTGATGGTGTCAGTTAAAAGTAAGCTTTTCTTGGAAGGGGCTTAGCTCATTTGACCTCGGAAACTGAAGGCTTTGCTCCACCAAAGAGAACAAAAATCAGAGGGAGATTTGCAAAGAGCAGAGCTTTCAATTCCCCCATAGAGAAAATGAGGTTAGTGGTCTGGAGACAGCAAGCAAAAACAGCACAACTAAAGATATTAGCCCCATAGAGCCCTGAGGTTAATGTGGATGATAAAAGCCGAACTACATACTAATTTGGTTTGTTAACTTATTACATCCTTGAGAGAATTTCCCCACCCCCCACCCAGACAGGATGAAGAATTCCCTTGAGCAACAGAGGTTTTTGTACTAGGAGATTAAGTAGCATAGAAAATTACAGCCCTGCATTTGTGCCATTTGAGTTAAGGTGGTGTCAGCATTCCTATTTTAAGCCATTATTTTCAAGGATGTGAGTTTGCCTGGTACATACAGATTCAGCCCCAGAATCACACATACAGAACATGTGTTGTCTGAGTGGGCTGACACAGACAATCAAAACCACTGCAGGAGAAATGGGTCATTGGAGTTGACTCACTCTCATTCTTAAACAAAAAAGACAATAGAAGTAAGCTTACAATTCACTGCCAAAATATGTAATGAGTTAAAAAAATGTTGCAAAAAGATTTGTAGCGTAAAGACTTAGTGCTCATGCATGACAACCAAATTGAAAAAACACACTCTTAATAGCTTTTAATGATTACTTGGGCCAATGGTCTGTGAACTGAGATAGATCTCCATGAAACTGTAAGAGGCCCTAAAGAGTGTCTGGGTAATAAATATATATTATTTTCCAAATTGGTTAGCACATGGAGCTAAGCATTACTCTGAAAGGCCAGCAGGCTGGGTTGTACAATAACTTAGCCAAAATGTCTGACTGGATATATAGCCTCCCATTTTCTCTATGTGTGCCCATTGCAGTCATAAGGGAAGGAAGGTAATAAACACTTGGAGAGGTATTTTATGGTTCACACTCTATATTTGCTTACTTACTCCTACAATTATCCCTGTGTAGTAGGAATTACTGTTCCTATTTTAGAGGTGAGAAAACTGAGGCTTCATGAGATGAAGCAACTTTCCTTGGGAAATCAGATTGGTGAATGCCTGGGATTTGAGCTAAGGGTTATCCAGTCTGAAAACCATGACATTTCCATTACAATAGATTACATATTTGCGCCTTAGAAAATATTTCATTTCTTTACAATTCATATTTGCTTTTGACAAGGCTAATCTCAGTTTTCTTACCTGTAGAATAAGGATAACATTATCAGCCTCACAGGGTTGTGACAATGACTTAGTATAGGGCCTAACACACAGAAAACACTCTACTAATGCTGCCCAACATTACTGAGGGGGCATTCAGCCAAAAATGAAAAACAAGGGCATAGTAAACAATGAGCTTTGATTGTAACTACACCTTGTAGCATTTAAGGGAATTGTGCCACAGAAGTGTTAGTTTCCTCATTTTCTCAGATTCATGATGCAAAGAGTAGAGTACATACATTGATTTTCCAGCCAATATGTAGACAAAGACCAAGAAAGAAAACAGGCATGGAAAATTGCATGTCAATACTTAGAGAAACAAGGTGATTGCAGTAATTGAGCAGAACCAGAAGAAGTCACATGTGTGATTATCAGCTGCCCTTAGGACATTGGTACTGGTCTTGTCTTCATAGTCATTGAATAGACTAGGTGGGACCGTGTAGATAGGATACCTTCGTCTTAAATCAATAGGGTCCGTTTTAAATGGACATACACATACAATGAAGTGGTTTTAGAGAAACAAAAACCATGCCAGGGGTTTTTACAGTAAGTGTATATGCAACAGTGGTTCAGCCTTCCACAAGGCCCAATATGGGTATCCTGATGCCAGGGGGCCCCTCAGGCTTTTGTGCTTTGGAGGTCACATAGATGTTTTGAGGACAAAGAGTTCCCTACTGGGGGAATTGGATTGGCTGTCTTGAAGGAGGTAGCATTTTGTGAGGCAAATAGCTAGGCAGAAGAGCAGAGAAGGTGGTGGGTGTGGGTTGGGGGTAGGGCCAGGGAGGGCAAAGGAAGAATACTGAAAAGAGGGAGAGGCACATGTGTTGTTAAGTGGAAGTAGAGAATGAAAAATAGCCCAAAGAAGAGTCTGATGAGGTCTTATGTGTTTAGATGAATCATGCCTGAGAATTTTTTACCCAATGGTTTCAAACTCACATGTACTACAAACACACACATGCACATCACGAGCTTTAAAGAGAGAGATCATTGAGAAAGGAACTGCCTTTTGGTGCCTGATACTGTGCTAAATGCTGCTTCACTCATTCGCTAAACTAATCCTACTACATGCATGTTGCATTTTTCCATATTAAGCATGGGGAAACTGACTCTCAGCCTTAGGTTGCATAGCTTATAAGAGGCAGAACAAAGGTTTAAACTTGCCTTAAACTTTTGTTTTTCTAACTAGGTCAATGCTGAGTTTTTGTTGTGGTGCAAGATCTTGATAGGAGCACCTTTTTCTGAAGTTGGTTGTGAGAATAAAAATGGACAAGATTGCATAAAGCCCCTTGAACAGGGACTTGTACATAATAAATGCTTAGGAAGTGTGATTTTATCTTCACCATCTCATTGAACAGTCAGAATATATGTAGCCTAATGCCTCTCAGTCAGTTACTAAGCTGGGTTTGATTCAAACCCTTGTAGTATACTTTGGAAGAAAAAGTTTTTGTAGGAGAAAAACTTTAATTTTATGAAATAGCCTCTAAGAGACCCGGAGAGGTTGCTGAGAATTGAGTTCTCAGTTTCATTACAAATAAAAACAATAGAAGCTGCTTGACAAGGCAGGGTAATCAATTCCAGGTGACTGTCAGGTGTTGTATTTACTGGGAAGCAATCTAGAAGCACAGCAATATTGAAACACCATGTGAATTGCGTTGTTCCTTAATGGTTTTGGCCCTCTGGATACAGGCAGATGTGTGGGATGTGGGCTTCTTTAAATTACATTATTTTACCTCCTGGGGGATTTCAATTTATCTTCATGAGCTCATCTACAATACCACACAGGTTGTTGCTGGTAGAACGTGTGTCTTTGGAGGGGTCAGTGGTAAGATTTGGAATAAGGAAGCATCTCCTGTTTAATGCAAAGAAAACAGTGATACTAAGTAGAGAACTGTGCAAATTAACACCATCTAGGTTAATAAGGCTGTTGTTGACAGAGTTTAGAATTACTTCTGCAATTATAGAGCCCAAGGAAATCTATATGTTGTGGTCTCAATGAGGATACACCAAATAGTGATGAAGATTCTTTGCTTTTCTATAAAAAGGAGGGCTTTATTTTCTACATTTTAAGATAAAGGAGTGGAGTGATATAACCTGAACCAAGTGGATACTTCATCTAGCCTCACCTGCAGAAGTCTATCTGTAGAATACCCAGGTAACACCATTGTTTTCCCAGTAGATTCAACCAAATGTTGGCACATTCCTTGCCATGGAAGGAAGGCGACTCATTTATTCCAAGGTTCTGTGCCTTGCATTCAATATTTGTTGTTCAATGGTCACTATAGCTGCATTTTACAGAGTAGAAAATCAAGGTAGAGAAAAATCAACATGCTCAGAGTCATGGCCCATGAGTGGAGGGGTTTTTATCAGGATGTACTTGGCTGCTCACCTTCAGGGGAGGTGTGCATAAGCTCTAGATTGTAAAATCAGGCATAGTGGCACTTTTTGTTCTCTGTTGATTAGTGACTCTTGCAGGGTGGTCATGTAACATCTCAGTGCTGCACCAGTGTCCAGCCCCTGCTATAGGCAATTCATATTACAGTCACAGCTAGGGCTGGCCTAGTTTCTTTTTTCCTCACTCCTAACAGTATATCTTAACAAAGAATTTATTTGAAATGACTTAACTTTTGGAAATAAACATCAAATCAATCAGTTCATAAGGAAGCTGCAGGCCCCATGCCACTAAAATTACATGAAGTATTTTACTCATGAGATTGAAAAGGTTGGGCCTCTTTGGAGTCATCTTCCCCAGGTGATCTTACCTGAAAGCATCATCCACAGCATCTTCACCTTTTGTGACATGTTCTCAGAGGTTCTTAGATTCCTGGAAACTTTTTGAAGCTAGCTATTCATACCCTTCTTAGTGAAGGAAAGAGAAAAAAATGTAGTTCCTTTTCTCTGGGTGATGAATCTTTACTGTACCTTGTCTTCTCTGTCTTGCTCCTCTGGGCCATGGCAAGAGCTCTTAAGCTGGGGTCCATCATGGGCTTCAAGGGTCAACAAATCCTCAGGAATGGCATGTAAATTTGTATGTATGCACTTCCATATACTATGCACATTGATATGGTTTGGCTCTGTGTTCCCACCCAAATCTTATCTCAAATTTTAATCCCCACATGTCAAGGGAGGGTCCTGGTGGGAGGTGATTGGATTATGGGGGCATTTCTCCCATGCTCTTCTTGTGATAGTGAGTTCTCATGAGATCTGATGGTTTAAAAGTGTTTGTCAGTTCCTCCCTTCTCTCTCTCTCCTGCTGCCATGTAAGCTGTGCCTTGTTTCCCCTTTACCTTCCTCCATGATTGTTAAGTTTCTTGAGGCCTCTCCAGCCATGCAGAACTGTGAATCAATTAAACCGCCTTTCTTTACAAATTATCCAGTCTCAGGTAGTATTTTTATAGCAGTTCGAGAATGGACTAATACACATGTGTTTCTGAAAAAAAGGGTCTATGGTTTTAATCAGATTTTCAAAGAGTTCATATATTCCACGGCAAAGTTACTTTGCATGGCTCTATGAATTTCTTTTGGATGAGCACGTAATTTCTTTTATGCTTTGGGTCTTTTCTTTTCCTAATATTTTATCTTTATTGTATATTCCATATCACTTTTTTAGATTTCTGTAACACAGTGGTATAATAAGGATGCCTGTCACTGTTTACTTATAAATTTTGGACTCTAAAAATGTGGGAAACTTTTTGTATAGAGTAACTATATTTTTTATTACTTTCCTAAAGTAGAGATTGCATATTGATACCCATAGGTCAACTCATGAATGATGTTTGTAAAATGATTATTTTTAGTTGGGTACTACAGTCAGAAATTAATAGCTCTCACATTAAGATTGTTGGCTTTTCTTCAACATTTGGAAGACCTACCAATGCTGGATTCATATTCCTACATGAAAACACAGGCCAGAGCTGAGTTTTCTCCCCAGTGAGTCAGCCTCTGTCTGATACCAAGGTCACATTTGAGTGTTATTATTGCATTTATTTGTTTCCCCTTAAAGTAGAGAAATAATTTTCTGTACCTACAGTTATCTTATTCATTTGCATTCCTCTTCCTGTAGAAATTTAAGTATAGAATCATTGTTCTAAACCCTAAGATCAGAATATTAGAAGAAGAAAGAGGAAAAGGGGAAGTTACTGTGGTCAAAGCCCCTGCTGTCCAGGCCAGATCCCCCCTTCCAGGCGGTTCTCATCCTCCAGGTGCCTTGAGTGTTGGCTGCTAATAGCCCACAGTTCCCCTTCTCATTTCTTCCACTTTGCTAGGACAGTTACTGCCCTTCCTCACCCTGACACACTCCACAGCCCACAGCCAATGACTGATGAACCCTGGATGCAAAAGTGAGAGGAACTTTGTTGTGCAGTTTTTCTTCCAGTTTCCAGTGGGGTCAGATTAAGCAAAGGCTCCAGCTGATATGGCATCTTTGCTCAGTTGCTCTCCCCTATCCTCCCCTGCTTCCCTGCTCCCTGTATCCTGAGGGCACTCTCCCTAATCAATCACTTGCATGAGAATTCCCACCTTGTGCCCTTTCAGGAAATCCATCCTGATAAGATGCTGTTTGTTTAGAGGATTGCAATCTTTTAGTTATCAGCTTCCATTTCATGGTGGAACACATGGGAACCAGAATTGGAAACAGAATATTCTAAAATCCTTGGATCATTTCTTTAACAGAATAATTCCTATTTCAGAGATGGCAAGCAAATTTCAACTCTCATCTTAATACTATTTCATTAGTATCTCCTACTTAGAGCACAGTGTTGAGAATGACTCTCAGGTGTGTTTTGTGTCTTGGTCTTAATTTATAAGGGTGACTGAGTGACAGCATGGAAAGGTTGATGCCATTGAAAAAAAAAATTAATGTTACTTACAGTTCCTAGAAATGAAAGGTGCGGCTCACCATGGGAGGAACACCAAGTTTTGGTCAGGAAGCAGAAACAGGAGTGCTTAAACCATGGCCTTTACTGGGTTTTTTTCAGGAATGGGAGGCAAGGCAGGGTAAACAATTTAGAATTAGTTAGTATGAATAATTCTAGGGCCTTTGGGCTATTGAAGTAGTCTCTCTAGTTGTCTGGTGCTTGAATGATTTAGGTAAGGGAAATATTGGCTTAGTGTATGAGAGTTAGATAAGGAGGTAGTTGGAGGTAGCAATGCAGGATAACTGGGTTTGTATATAAAGGGCATGCTCTTAGGTAAGTAGTCTTAGGCTCTTTAGAATTTAGCCATGTGTAGGAGTGGAGGTCTCTCCCAGGGGTTTGTAAAGCTCCCAATGTCAGAGCATCAAGAACACAGAAAATAAGGAAATATAGCTAATACAATTGGCCCTGTGATGAATGAATGCCAAATAAACAAATATGAAATCTAAGAAAACACACAACAAGGTGACCTGTAAGTTCAAGGGGAGAGAATGCTATGAGTAGTGAAGAGGTCTACTGGTACTCAGGATGGGACAGAGTGACATGTACATCCTTCCTATCCTGCTCTTTTCATCAAGGCTCAGCTTGGGTGCCACTTTTGGGAACTCTCCCCTGACCTGTGAGTCAAGAGTAGATGCTCTTCCTCTGAGCTTCCACAGCAACCTGTAATTTTCTATACTGTCATATTTTTCAAATTGCATTTTAACAGTATTGAGGTGTAACTGACATACATATTTAAATTGGACAATCTGATATGTTCTGACTTGTGAATACACCCGTAAAACCATTAACAATCATGATAATGAACGTATCTATCTCCCCCAAAGTTTCCTTATGCTCTTTGTAATCCCTCTTGACAGTCCTTCCCTGATCCCTATCCAACCTTGGCTTCCTCAAACCACTCATCTGCTTTCTGTCACTATAGACTTGTTAGAATTTTCAAGAGTTTCATATAACCGAAGTTATTTATTTTTTTATTTGGCTTCTTTCATGCAGCATAATTATTTTGATATTTGTCTATCTTGTTACATGTATCAATTACTCATTCCTTTTTATTCCTGAGTAGCATCCTATTGTATGGATGTGTATGATTTGTTTATGTATGTATAGAAGTGACTGAGTGACATGGAAAGATTAATGTCATTGGGAAAAAAATTTAATGTTACTCGTAGTTCCTAGAAATGAAAGGCATGGCTTGCCACAGGGTCACAGGAGGAATACCCAGTTTTGGACAGGAAGCAGAAGGAGTGAGTGGAGTGGATATTTGTATTGTTAATGGACATTTGTATTGACCATTCTTATTGTTTCCAGTTTTCAGCTATTACAAATAAAGCTGCTGTGAACGTTCATGTACAAGTTATGAGAATGAAAAGACAAGTCATAGATGAGAAAATAATTAATTGCAAAGCCTGTATCTGAAAAACAACTTGTATCCAGAATAAATTAAGAGATGCTCATAGCTCAATAAGAGGAAAGCAAACCACCCAGTAAAAAATGGGAAAAAGATTTGAACAGACACTCCACAAAAGAAGATATAAGGATAACAAGCACATGAAAAATTGCTCAATAGGGAACTATCCATGGTCAATAGGGAAAACTAAAATCAAAATGAGATATCACTACACATTTATTATAAAACAGTTGGAAAGTTTCTTAAGTTAAACACACGCCTGCCATATGATTCAGTTCTACTTCAACATACTTACTGAAACTGAATTTTTATTTCTGATTATTTGGCTGTTTCTTTTATTAGAGTGTTAGTGTAAGTACCTTGCGTTTAGAAACATTGTTTTTTAAATTTTATTTTATCTTATCTCTTTATTTCATGTGCATATTTCTACTTTTAAAGCAAAATAGGCTGGGCACAGGGGCTCACACCTGTAATCCCAGCACTTTGGGAGGCCCAGGTGGGCAGATCATCTGAGGTCAGGAGTTCGAAACCAGCCTGCCTAACGTGGCAAAACCCTGTCTCTATTAAAAAAATACGAAAATTAACCAGGCATGGTGGTGCACGACTGTAATCCTGGCTACTTGGGAGTCTGAGACAGGAGAATCGCTTGAACACAGGAGGCAGAGTTTGTAGTGAGTCGAGATTGTGCCACTGCACTCCAGCCTGGGTGACAGAGCAAGGCTCCATCTCAAAAAAAAAAAAAAAAAAAAAAAAAAAAAAAAAAAAAAAAAAA